>NW_018403741.1:133184-258847 GCF_002113885.1 Mizuhopecten yessoensis | reverse complement strand
TCTAAGTTAACTATACAGTTGTATCACACTCCTCACTGTCGGAACCACTGGTCTAAGTTAACTATACAGTTGTATCACACTCCTCACTGTCGGAACCACTGATCTAAGTTAACTTTACAGTTGTATCACACTCTTCACTGTTGGAACCACTGGTCTAAGTTAACTTTACTGTTGTATCACACTGCTCACTGTTGGAACCACTGATCTAAGCTAACTTTACTGTTGTATCACACTCTTCACTGTCGGAACCACTGGTCTAAGTTAACTTTACAGTTGTTTCACACTGCTCACTGTTGGAACCACTGGTCTAAGTTAACGTTACAGTTGTATCAAACTCGCCACTGTTGGAACCACTGGTCTAATTTAACTTTACAGTTGTATCACACTGCTCACTGTTGGAACCACTGATCTAAGCTAACTTTACTGTTGTATCTCACTCTTCACTGTCGGAACCACTGGTCTAAGTTAACTTTACAGTTGTTTAACACTGCTCACTGTTGGAACCACTGGTCTAAGTTAACTTTACAGTTGTATCAAACTCTTCACTGTTGGAACCACTGATCTAAGTTAACTTTACAGTTGTATCACACTCTTCACTGTTGGAACCACTGGTCTAAGTTAACGTACAGTTGTATCAAACTCCTCACTGTTGGAACCACTGATCTAAGTGAACTTTACAGTTGTTTCAAACTCCTCACTGTTGGAACCACTGGTCTAAGTTAACTTTACAGTTGTACCACACTCTTCACTGTTAGAACCACTGGTCTAAGTTAACGTACAGTTGTATCAAACGCTTCACTGTTGGAACCACTGGTCTAAGTTAACGTACAGTTGTATCAAACGCTTCACTGTTGGAACCACTGATCGAAGTTAACTTTACAGTTGTACCACACTCTTCACTGTCGGAACCACTGGTCTAAGTTAACGTACAGTTGTATCAAACTCCTCACTTTTAGAACCACTTATCTAAGTGAACTTTACACTTGTTTCAAACTCCTCACTGTTGGAACCACTGATCTAAGTTAACTTTACAGTTGTATCACACTCTTCACTGTCGGAACCACTGGTTGTAGTACTGTTCTGTACTGTTAGAGTACTGTTCTTAGTCTAACTCTATACTGCTGGTATTACTGGTCTTAGGTAAATGTACTGTTGTATCAAACTCTATACTGCTGTTATTACGGGTCTTACTTAGTTGACTACTTTATCAAACAATGAAAGATATCACTGTCGGAACCACTGGTCTAAGTTAACTTTACAGTTGTATCACAATCTTCACTGTCGGAACCACTGGTTGTAGTACTGTTCTGTGCTGTTAGAGTACTGTTCTTAGTCTAACTCTATACTGCTGGTATTACTGGTCTTAGGTAAATGTACTGTGGTATCAAACTCTATACTGCTGTTATTACGGGTCTTACTTAGTTGACTACTTTATCAAACAATGAAAGATATTATACACAGCGATTCCATGGGTTAATTCAACTACTTTTTTGGCATGCTGTTGGTATGGTTAAAGTATGAATTTCTAATACGTTTTGGCAGTTATCTAGATTGTCGATTCATTAGTAACTACCATTTTTGTTTATTAAGCATTGTATATATTGATTTTAAATAAATTTTATTTATTTTACAACACTTTATACTACTTCAATTTTATAAATCTTATCATAAATGTCTGTTTTCTTTAGAACTAATTCAATCAATGAAAAGTTACAAAATATGTCACCTCCTTAACCTCTTCAACAGGACAGTTTTGGTTGGACACTTTGACACAATGATTTAATTAACAACTTCATTTCTTGTTTGATTTATATCCTCAAAGTCACATTGTGTATATGGTAAAAGTGACATATTGTGTATATAAAAAAACCCACGACTTAATAAAAAGTGACACAATTTATATAAGGAAGTATCATAATTTATATACTAAAGGTGCCATGATTTTTATATCAAAGTAATGGGTTATGTATTAAATATGACATGGTAAAAAACCCAAAAATAAAACTAGATAATTTAACACGTTCAGTTCGCCACACAAACAACATTCTACCAACATGGATTTACTGAAATCGGACCTGAGGGATATTGTGTAATATCTGATCTGCTTTTATTGCCCCTTTTGTTAAAAACCTGTATTCACCGACACACTGTCTTATGAAAGGACTTTCCGTTTAAACATTAAAAGTGAATGATCTAGCGATCCGATTGAATACTCTTGAAAATTATTATCTTTAAGATACATTTTTGTTGTTGGTTTTCTTTTTTATAAAACCTTATCACAAGCCTGTTTCCCTTTCATCACATGTACACTTAAAAATCTAATAAACAATTCAATAGGGTTATACGTTCTTTCAATTATGGGAATAGGGAAATAAAATTCATAACTATAAGCAGTCATATTTAGCAGAATTATGCCATTCGTAAAAGGTATCATTACTGTGTGAATTGAAATAAAGGAATTTCAGCTGTAAGAGATATATAATTTATTAAAAGAAATATATTTCAAAATTGATATCTTCAAAAGCAAGTCTAAACTTATGGCAGGTCGTCTTCTTATCATCTTCGTCAAAATGGCCTGTAAAATGTAAGATATGAAGTTATTCCAGATATGAGCTAGTGCAGATAATGGAAATAATGTTTGGTGACGTCACGAGTATCATCAGATACCGGTTACGTGATAGAGATAATCAGTCAAGGATCTTCAGGCCATTTCAGCTTGTATTTTAGGTAAAACATGATGCACAAAAACACCTTTAATTTACTAAATGGAAGCTACAAAATGCAACAGCGCGATAAATGATAGGATCTTGCATTAACTCCAGAATAGTTTGGCAAAAAATATCAAATATTGCGTTTACAAATGTCTTAGTTACGTACTTAAAGTACCGGGACGTTGGCGATGGGTCGGAGGGGAGCAAGTGGAGATCAGGGTTAGGTTGGGCAGGAGATGTTACTACCTCTCGGTAATAGATTTGATATTTTTTGTTTTACTGATGTGTTATTACGTTAAACCCAATGCAAGTTTTCGATTAAAGGGTGTTTTGTTTTGAGGTTTCAAGTGTTTACAAAGTTCAAAACAGAAAACGGTTAGGTGTGTTAACATCTGATGTACATATCTACTTCAGCAAAATAACAAAAACACTGAAAACACGAAACAAATTAAACGAAAAACAACATGTTTATCGACATATCACTTATTAATGAAGTTAACATACAATTCCATAGAGATTTAATCGTGTTTGCATTACTAAAACGCTTCAGGTATATAGTCCAAACACTTGGTTTAGGTCGGAGAAAGTCTTGTTTTCCTTGTCAAGTTTATGTTAGGTTCTTTTTATATTTATAAAGACATATAGTGTATATAGAATCACTGCTTTTAGGGAGTTTGATGTTATCAAAAGCAATGTTGCCAAGAAAGAGCTAAAATAAATAATATCGCGAATGGTTACAAAGTAGATAAACTGGCAGCTTTGTAAATAAATGGTTTGTTAATCAAAACCTCTTTGCAGATGTATTTTTTTGTGAAGAAGGAATTTAAAATTAATGTATGTCTTTTGTACATAACCATCTGCTAAAGTACATAGATAAATAAGGAAAAAAAATCGAACAGATTGGAACTCTTTTCGATTGGAGATACAACACAGTCGCTGGGATTCTCTACCTTAAATATTCACTATCGCAGTACATAATGCACGTTTAAAGAAGTTTCCAATCTGATTTCCTTGTAGAAGAATTGATAAAGATATAACAACGATTTTGTCATACAGGTAAACGCTCCATACTATATGTGCTGAAAAGTTTATTTCTGAACAGAATATTTCCCCGAAGATTTCGAATATTGTAGATGATGATATTAGTTGGGTCATTGGCTAATATATATCAAATTGGTCTATTACGTTATATTTAATCTGTCGTTCGGTAACTTTCGTTTCTTCGTTATTCGTTCGGATTCCTGCCTAGCAAAGCTTTATTTCATAGTTTCTGATTTAACCGGTTTGCAGTAGCAGCTTTAAATAGAGTGGTATACTTACCATAACGTTCATTTTGTGATAACGCCCTTATCTCAACTTGAAATATTTGAAAGCAATAGGAACGGAAACAAATCTGTCCCAAAGCATCTTATACCTCCGCATTACAGCTGTTTCGTCCTTCTAGAAATTATCGATGATGTTAGGGGCCAAAAAGTTAGAAATCTTATTAGGTCTAAACTACTGTTGAGACAGAAGGGGAGTTTTATATCAAAACAAAAGGGAAGACATCATGAATCCATACAATAAAAATCCGTATTTCATGATGTTGGATGGGATAAAAGATTTAATTTCCGTATTAACATCACTGACAATCGTATTGAAATTATTTACCCTTCAGTAGCTACGATAAATTTGAGAAATGTATCAAATTGTTGAAGGTATACAAAGTATTTCTTTTGATTGTTAGAAGTTAGTTTTACTGTGGTGGGACCTTAATAAATAGTGTACTCTTATCATGTGTAAGACCGTGAAATAATCTCATAAAATGGCGAGTTCATTTGCCATGGCCTATCGACTATAAATATATATATTTATTACTCGAAAACGTCGCAAGCTCTAGACTGGAAAACGAATCACATATAATTGCCACAAAACACAATTACAATTTGTTCTTTAACAAAGCGTGAAAATGGGCACGACCTCTCATTACTGAATCTCTTTCAATGAAACGCTTTGAACGGTACAGCTGTCTCTACTATGGTTCTATTGAGTTTTTATTCCACTAGATGTGTTACAAACCGGAAGCTGCGCACATGTCACATTTTCAGCTATTCTATGATTGACTGCCCGAGGTGGGGATCCTGTAACATCCCTATGAAGGACACTTAAGTAGGATATACGCTGTATCTCTTTTCTATTGATCCTGGCGTGTTCAACCAATAGCCGTTTTCTATTGTATGATTAGAAAAGTAGACATTTGATCAACTGGCTGTTTGAAATTCTATAGAAATTCTTTTTGTTGCACGAATCAAGTCAATGGCTATCATATTTCTAAAGAACTAGTAATGTGATATAAACTGTTACAATTTGACATTGACATTCTGTGTGTGCAATAATTCAATAACGACATAATTATAAATAGTATTGCGGTATAGGGACCCGCCGCTATAAGTGAATAGAGTATATAGCAAAAGATAATATTAAATGCACAAATTATTCATTGTTAGTTTGTTTATTAGAAACTTACAAACTCTATAAACATTAGATAATTAGTGTAAAGATATATATATCCATACATTATTAATAATATATTTTTTTAAAGATTATATCTCGTGTATATTACTATTCGATGCTAATTGAAATGTTATTGGGTCAATTTTGATATTCTAAAATGCTTTTCTTGTTCTTATAATTGGTATTGCAGGAAAATATTGAATTCGAAAACGGTCTGTTTTCAAATGTAACGAAATGGTGTACTAGCAATTACTTTCTTTATAGTCTCACAGAAGTCAATTGAGCGTCACTAAATGCCACAATTCAATATTGAATATGAAATTCCTTGTCGAACTCAAACATATTAGAATGTTATTCAATTGTTTAGGAAAGGAAAACACAGACTCTGGATTTGGCATATGAAACAAAACCAAAACAAGTAACACAAACCAACACGATTGAAGACAAATGCCGACCGGGCAAGACAGTTAACACGTTTTCATGGCGTTGAATAAAAACATTTTGATTACTAAATTTCTAAGATGTAATGTCCCGACAATTCGGATCGATATTAGATTTGTTGGCAAATGCGTATGAAGTAATTTATACAACAATTTGTTGCTGTAATTGACCTAATTACTATAATTTTTGATATGTAAAATGTATTAATTACATTCTGCGCTACATTCGGTTTGACGCCATAGTAGTATTAGTAACGTTGCTTTATGTCATCATAAGAATGGACCATCAGTCTGAAAAAAAAACGTTCCTCTTGTCCTGCCATTGTTGCCACAGTAGCTACTTCCTGTACCATATCTTATTAAATGTGTATCACAGTGTTTTTTTTATAAAACATGTTTCATACATATTATGTTGAATGCATGGACGCCATTATAGGCGGATTGGTTCAGTGGTTAACTCTCCGTCCTTCTAAGCAGGCGGCCGGGGTTCGATCCCCGAAGTCGCCGAACGCATGGAATATTAGAGAAAGTGTTTTTCTCCTGCCCATACAACTCCAACAACCCAGGTGGAGTATGAAATGGTCTGGGGTGGGTGTTGCGGTATCTGTGCTGTAGCATTCAAGTGACACTATAAATGATACCGTTGGAAGAACGGTCCCACTACAAACAGAACACAATATAACTCCAGCACACACAGGCATACACACATAGGGAGATATTAGCCAGGTGGCATAGGACTAGCAGTTAGCGCCTGATAAGGCAGCTCATGCGAATTCCTCGATATTGTAATGATTAATATATATATGCTTATTGCACTGACTGTATAAAATTGTATATCTATGTACTGTAAAGCGCTTTAGAGTGGCTTATGTTAGCTAGATAGGGCACTATATCAAATGTTGTATATTTATTTATTCATTTTTATTAGGGGTAATTACGCATATGTTTCATTTCTAGTTTCTATTTTTCTTAATAACTATCTTGCTATTAGGTTTGTTTGTTTGGGGTTTAACGCCCTCGCAACAGCCAGTGTAATATGAGAACGGGTGCCGAGGGAGACAACAGCCAGTGTAATATGAGAACGGGTGCCTAGGGAGACAACAGCCAGTGTCATATGAGGACGGGTACATAGGGAGACAACAGCCAGTGTAATATGAGGACGGGTGCCTAGGGGGACAACAGCCAGTGTAATATGAGGACGGGTGCCTAGGGAGACAACAGCCAGTGTCATATGAGGACGGGTACCTAGGGAGACAACAGCCAGGGTCATATGTATGAGAACGGGTGCCTAGGGAGACAACAGCCAGTGCCATATGAGAACGGGTGCCTAGGGAGACAACAGCCAGTGTAATATGAGAACGGGTGCCTAGGGAGACAACGCCTGAAGTAGAAAGTAGATAGAAAAGAAAGAAGACAGGAAAGGCAGGAAAAGAAAAAAAGATACCAAATGGTGCAATAGTGTCAAGAAATCAATGTTGGTTACCTCCATGTTCCCTTCAAAGAAGTCACAGAACAACACCCCCCCCCCCCCCCCCCCATTCTTTAGGGGGCCCCACCCACGTTAGTAGCATTTGACGATACACATGCAGTGGGATAAAGCAGGGTTACTCTTGCTAAAAGTAGAAAGTTATACAAGTTATAAAAGGCACTGTCTTTCCCAGGAAAGCGAACAGACAAGACAATCCCGCTAGCAATACGCTTCTGTCAAAACAGGGAAATTACAAAAACAGTTACCAGAAAATTATGGTAGAATCCCCAACCTGTGCATCAGTTATGACGATGTGTCTTGTGACGTTATAATAAATGTTATATTTAGACACAGCTTCTTAATCGAAGAATGATTAAAGGTTTAACTAAACGATTTCCATTACTATTTAAATGATTAAACCACTTCTTGGAGGATAGACAAGAATGCATTCTGAAATTTCTCAGAATCTATTGGGATTGCTGTGAGGTATAACAGATGAAAGTTGTTTTCTTTGTACTTGTTAACGAATTCATATACAAGTTAAAGTATCCCTCAATATTATGAGTACGACAATTCTCGTAAACACTCATTACTAATATAGTTCGGCCTCAAATAGAATGGATATGGGCGTAGGATTTCTCCTCGCTTAATTCTGCGTAGTTAAGTCATATAAATCACCCTCATACCCAACAATTACTTTGTTGAACATAACAGATTCTGGGTTTTGCCGTGTGATTTTCTCGTACATTCTTAATGATTTTACAGTTGCGTCGTTTTGGTTCCCATAATTAAGTTTTGCTTTGGTTTTAATGAAAACTTATGGTTGTGCCATTATTTCCAACGTTGGGATTATTCAAAGCAAGGGTTTGAACCCCAGGAGACAATTCTTAATTTGAAATAAGGCTAGTAGTCACGAAACTTGGTAGATTTTAGTATATAACTAACAATTATGTAAAATTGTATATCTCTCTACTGAATATAACAATTTAGTTTACATTCATGACATTTTCTTATTTTTGAAATGATTTCTGAGGATTACGTAAGAAGCCGTCACCACTGGGCTAAAACCATCCTTTTAGTTTGACTTCGATGAAAAACCCCACATTGCTTATTGAATCAGAGCGGGTAATTTCTTTTGTAAAATAACCGACGTAATTTGTAATTACATCTTAAACTGGAATAAGCTCCCGTATGAAGAAAACCGTTTACATTCTCTTATTTAATGACAAATAGAATACAAGAAATAACTGTCTTGCCTTAGAATAAGACATTTCTTAAGTATATTAGATCACCCAGAATGGTAGAAACAGGTGTATATCGAATTTTCGTAATATCCGAAAGTTCACTTGAAAGGTAAGTTATAGTATATCTTCATTTATAATAAAGTAAGTTAATCCAATATTAGATTTAGATATGTTTTAAGATTGATTTCAATATCTTAAATGTTTATCGTTGTTGCTCAACTAAAATTTAATGGTTTTGGAGTAGTGAAGAAAAAAATGTATTTCAAAAAATAATTATCGAAACTGCATCAGGATGTTGCCCCTAAAATTCATATCATAGAGTCGTTTAAAAATGGTTGTCAATTAAACTGTAATAAATAGATTCCACATGGCACACGCAATGTTTAGAAGACACAAAAGAACAACAGTTCGTATGAACGACATTTACAGGAAATATTAGCAGACATGATATGACAGGAGAAAATTAGCATTATTTCCGTTAAAAAGATTGCGTTACGTCTTTATCGAACGAGTTAAAGATCAAGACGAAACCTGTACGATAACGCATAATTAAAGTTTAGAACTTGTCGGTTAATGAAGAGAAAAATTTGCATATGATAATAACATGTTTTACCGTTAACTGCGAGGAGTAGATAGACCATCGCACTTTTATTGTCGTAGTGAATATATCAATATGGTGTTGAGGGGGTAGCAGTATATGTCAGCCAGTCTGACAAGCTGTCGATGTAATCCCGATTCTTTTTAACAGGATGAAACATCTCACTGAAAAAGACAATGACTTTGGCCAAGATGTGCCAAGTTTTTACCCCATGCGGTTGTGATCGGAAAGGCGCCAAAACTACCCGCCCAAGCACGTCTGCTAAACAGGTACCACATATCCGGTTACTTGCAAAGAAAGAAATATATATATATAAACAATGTTTGAAACAGACTGCATCTTACTTTTTTTTTTTTTTTACCTTTAAAGCGTTCTTAGGAAAATGTGCCTTGGTACGGCTATTTTTTTCAAGATTTGGGCAACATATATGCAAAATAATAATTATGTTTTTATAAACGTATTCATAACAACCATAATTTTGTGATGACGCTAAAGATGTTTAAGAGATAGTGTGGAAAGTGGCGGAGCTGCTTGTAGATCGCTGGTTCTTGGTATAATCGGTACCTGTACAAGTACCCAGCACCCCAGTTCTGATCGAAATCTTAATGCACCCAGGCTAATGTACAGCGATCTGAATCTCCGCTGGGCAAGTTTGATTATATCTTAGCATAATGGACACCAGTAGGTGTATTCCTAGCTTGCACAGACACGAATTTGGGGAGCAACGCCATATGGATAACTATGTACAAATACCTTGTAGAAGATTACTTGGTATAGATAAACAAGTGTTGGGTAGGGTAAAATGTGACTTGTTTAAAGAAGAGCAATCTCAAGCTTTAAGACGAAAGTAGAACATAAGTTTCAAGGGATGTCCAATATGGTGCCGGAAACCTTTACTATTCGGATCAGTTGGTTTCGTCATCATCTTGTTTGGTCTCCTTTCTTTGAGTTTTTTGTTTCAATCTATTTATCCTGCTGTGTTGACAATATTTTGGCGGAGTGAGTTGTCGCCGTGGCATACATTGTCGATGTTTGTTGACGCCGTGGTATACTTTGTCGATGTTTGTTGACGCCGTGGTATACTTTGTCGATGTTTGTTGACGCCGTGGTATACTTTGTCGATGTTTGTTGACGCCGTGGTATACTTTGGCCCTTTCATCACCTGGGAGCAGACTAAACCAGATGCTGCAAAATACTTTTCTGGAAAAAGTGAAGATAGTAACCTCACAATAGTTCATTTTCCTTCTCCTTGTAGTACCATTTTACTTGCTTACGGAAATAACATGCCTAACGATACCTTATCGCATCATTAGGGTAGTCCAAATAGTGGAGTCCTCTTGTTCTTTGACTTACGCGTGATACATGTTGTCTACCAGAGATGCTTCAACCTACGCAGAAGAAAATACAGTCGTCTTCGTTAATTTGAGCTACAATCATGAAGTTTTTATTCGACAGTTATAAAAGATCCGGTGGTTTTTAATCGTTTGAGGCGAGACTATCTTCAACTTTCATTTTTTAAGACATGCCAGTATTACTGTCACACGATGGGCTGAATGCCTAGCTTACCCAACTCCCGATTCTACCTTGAATATATCTGTATATACGCCTTTCTCTCAGAAAATAAATTTATGTTTCGATGATATTAGATAAACACTGCAGAATATTATATATAGATGACACAGCGTAGCGGTCTGTTTCTATAAATCAATATGAAATATAATCTATGTTTAACAATACAATTTATAACAATCTTTTGTTTTATAAAAGAACAGTGTAGAATACTTACATTTTCATATGATACGGGTTGAAGTGTTCTAAAGAATAGAATACTCTTAATTCTATAATAAAATATGGAATATTTAACCGTTTATACAGTACCGAATAGCATTTTCTTCTGTTCTTTATAATAAAGATTACTTAACCGTTTTTTCAAAGTTTGAAGAGAGTTTTTTTGTTCATATGATAAAGAATACTTTACTGTTTTTTTACACTGTATAAAGAGTATGCTATTTCTCTACAGTCTTTATTATAAAGAATACTTTACTGTTTTTTTACACTGAATAAAGAGTATGCTATTGCTATAAAGTCTTTATGATAAAGACTCCTCTACTGTTTTTTACACTGTATAGAGAGTATGATATTTCTCTATAGTCTTTATGATAAAGACTACTCTACTGTTTTTTTACACTGTATAAAGAGTATGCTATTTCTCTATGGTCTTTATGATAAAGACTACTCTACTGTTTTTTACACTGTATAAAGAGTATGTTATTTCTCTATAGTCTTTATGATAAAGACTACTCTACTGTTTTTTTTACACTGTATAAAGAGTATGTTATTTCTCTATAGTCTTTATGATAAAGAATACTTTACTGTTTTTTACACTGTATAGACAGTATGCTATTTCTCTATAGTCTTTATGATAAAGACTACTCTACTGTATTTTTACACTGTATAAAGAGTATGTTATTTCTCTATAGTCTTTATGATAAAGACTACTCTACTGTATTTTTACACTGTATAAAGAGTATGTTATTTCTCTATAGTCTTTATGATAAAGACTACTCTACTGTTTTTTTACACTGTATAAAGAGTATGCTATTTCTATAAAGTCTTTATGATAAAGACTACTCTACTGTTTTTTTACACAGTATAAAGAGTATGCTATTTCTCTATAGTTTTTATGATAAAGAATACTTTACTAAGTTGATTGTGTGGAATGCTCTAGTGCTTTTATAATGAGAATTCTCTTCTGTTTTTATAACGAGTATGGATGGCTGTTCTGTTTTTATAACGAGTATGGATGGCTGTTCTGTTTTATAAAAAAGAGTACTCTACTGATTTTACAAAACAGTAATAAATAAGTTTATTTTGATAAAGATGATTAATTGACTTTTTTATATTTCACTATACGATTTTATCAATACAGTTTATAAGATGCTGTAGTGATCCTCGGTTCAAAAACATCATACACTGTCAGTGTTGTCAGTGTTGTCATTGTTGTCAGTGTTGTCAGTGTTGTCATTGTTGTCAGTGTTGTCATTGTTGTCATTGTTGTCATTTGCTATAACTTACCTATAGCTTGCTCTTCAAAAGTGGTCTATTTGACAAGTTTTACCATTTTCTGTGTTCATATCATTACATCTTGCACCTGATTCCCTGAAAAGGTAAATTAAATATTTGATTTTTTTTTTCTTAAATTACAATCTTTGAACATATTTTTATGAAAAGCTGTCAGTTTTATTTCAATTAAGATCTACAAGATAAAGGCTGTCAGGCAAGTGATATGCATCATGACCCACTGTAGATATGTGTGTAGCGATAGAAAGAAAACATGCGATCGAGGACACACAGTCAAACACGCACGCTCACGGGATCTGTCGTATCGAACACGCCTCGCGAGTACCGACATGTGATGTGTATCGAACAAGTCCTTCTTTTTACCCGATACGACGAAAAGTACACGGAGTCCATTTAAACAGATAGCAAAAGCTTTCCCCATCTAATTTATCTGACACACCATGCTGGGACAAAGCTGAAATAACCTGACAGTCCGAACTAGAAGTTTTACGGGGTCTAATGGTTGGACTGATCAATGATATCGCTTAGGCACCTCACCCACAAATAACTTTCCTCAATTGGCTGCATTGTGTCCTGAAAGAACGGGCGCAACCAAGCAGAGAATATACCGGCATACACTCACCCCTCTTTTACGAGTAAGAGGACATTAAAAAGTTATAAAATCGAAATAGCTGAAAAGGGTATTCGGTCTCGAAGGCAACGGGCTCGCTTATGTTACGGAAGGCTTAATAAAATTTACGCAAAAACCGCCTCAAGAAAGTTTACCGGTTGCATTCGATACAAAAACTCACATATATACTATCCGATCCTGGGGCGTAACATCGTTTTATATAGCTGGAGTTTCTTGTTTAGTAGGTATATATATCTTTCGTTTATTTAAACACCTGCAGGAGATATAACTTAAAATGCTATACATGGGATACAATGGCTGTCCATCACTTACTTAAAGTAATTACGATAACTTCATTGTCAGTACTTTAAAGAAATCAGCAAATAAAAAATAAGAGGTCCGAAAGATAGATTTTAAAAACATGACGTGTTAAACATATCGTGGCACTCAGGTAAAATATAAGTAACTGTGATATGTTTTCTATTTTGCTTAAGATGTATAACATTTTAACCTGAGAGATTTAAGTCAGATCATCAAAGGCGGAATATCTTTATAAAAGCCTCCCGGATGGACTAGTTCTTTCCCATTGTGTTAGCAAGGTGTTAAAATATCAAATGACATCACATCAGCCCCCTTCTCCTGACCTGACAAAGGTCATCCTACCTTCCACCAGTTGGCTCAAAAGGAAACACCACCGGAATTCATCATATCAATAATGGTCTTTCCAAACATCGTGTTTTATTATGGGTCATCAGCTTTTATAAATTTTTAAGTTGTCTATTATTAATTTATCCTTATTAAGGTCTTTTGTCACCCCCCTTTATCCGTGGCCGGGCATGACCCCCTTTTTGGGTCACGACAGACTTTCAGCGGCCCAAGCTGGTTTGTCCCGTTGTCAGACAGCTGCCGGGTGGCCGTACCAGTGATGCCGTGGCTTGGGGGCTAGATAGCTAGGTCTTGTCAACATAGTAGTTTGTAGTGCATTAATGAAAGCCTAGCCATAGTGAGGACAATGGGTGGTGTGAAATTGTAGCTCAGTTGTATCTATTCGTACACCCTTGTGACAAATTGAGGCCAGGCATCGAGATTTCCACCGGGGACTAGAAGGATCTACCAGACTCTCTCTCACACACACACACATGTGCAAATTCGTATATATATTTAATTGTGTAAGAACAAACCCGTCTACCGATACAAATTCACGCCTTGTACAGCAGCAGCTTCTTAGCAGATAAATGTGTCGTGTCTTGTTTCAACAGTTATATTTGAATATGTTGATCGCTTTTCAAATCAAAATGAATGTTTCGACCCTTTTTACTGGCATTGTTTGATAAACATTCTCTTAAATAATTAAACATTTTAGCTGATATGAACCAGGGACAGTATACGTCCCTGTATGAACATTCCAAATTCGTACATAACCTAACCAATTCACACTGCCTCTTATGTTCAGTTCTAAGTCGTTTAGTTGAAGTACTAACATGCTTTTATCTTATATAATTTTGCTAAAAATATATAATCTATATATCTGTATCTTGATTCATAATTCACATCTATTGATCATATCAAACGTTTTGGACACATACTAGTGTCTTTTATTAAACTTTTTAAAAACAACTTTATAATGATATTCGATTTGTCAAGATAAAGACAATTATTACTTACGCTACAAAGTGAGGAAGTAACTATATAACAGATGAGTGGTGTCGCAGATCACGATTTGACTTAAATCTTCCGTTTATGTAGTATAAGGAGTTATCCAGTGTGTTTGATAGGGGCAGTAGCAGTGCTTTATGCATTGATCCTCATATATACGGAAGTATTTCGTTTTTATTAAATTTGATTAAAATACCTTTGTATGTAATGCAATACTGAATGAACCGAAACACGATGTAATACTTACCGGGAAGAATATGGGTTGTTTCTACACTGGTTTCGCATCCTTTTTAAAGGGTGATGGAGGTCAGTATGTCTTTTGTTGTGTTTCGGTATCTCCTTAGTTCCTGTTGCAATATGTTTGTGTCTATCCTTATTTCCTGGTTTTTCTTTCTATGTGTTGAAATACAGGTATATTCGTTTTCTATTTTTTACATGATGTATCTATTACCAAATGTGTGTATATGTGTTAGCTTCATCTTACTAAACGCGAGAAAAAGCTAGCTTGTAGATTGTTTTATAATTGTATCATTTCTGTAATAATTAAGAAGCGAGGTCACGTCAACTTTATTCTTTATGGTTTTACCGGTAAAGACTAAGTTCCAGTTTGCAAATATAATGTTCAGCCTTACCAGATATGATTCGAATATCAACTCAGATTTAAAAGAAATGCTGCTTCTGTTAAAGAAAATCCTGTTTTGTATTTTTGCTATTTCTGATATGCAGATCATATATATTTGGTATCAATGGAGATCTCAAGTTTACAATATTAAATTGTGTTTTTACAAGATTCTACTAGAATCATATGCAAGAATATGTTATAATTCATATTTATGAATTAATTGAACATATACGTAGAGTATCATTACAAGTCAATACCATTAACATACACAGGCTATGCATAATGTGTTAAATACATTAAATGCGGTTTCACAATATATTTTCAGTTAAATGTATATATATATCAAATGCAATATTACCCATGCCCACCTCGGAGTATATCAACATGCATGATTTATTCGCTTTTAAATTTTATAGAAAAACTGAAAAAAAACCTAAAAAAAAACTGAGAACGTGTCTGTACCACACACCTGAGTGATAACCACCAGGTACTAATTAGACAGGTGAGGCGCGGTAGGTCACGTGCAAAAAAGGACGGCGATAATACTTATATCCGGAAGTAATCGAAGCTCGTCTTACCGTCCGTATCGTGTATCTAGCAATTGTGCGTATATTATTGCTGGATGTGTTATGATTGTTTTGCACATGCACGCTCAATATATTCTGTCACATGCTCAAGTTGCGTCACGGGCAACGCGACCCTCTATCACCGGTAATATGAGATTCTATATTAACTGTTTAATGTTTAAGGCTATGTGAACTGGTCTGTGCTTGATGAAACACGAATTAAGAAATACGAATCTGAGTAGAATTATGTCTGCTGTATCAGGCTAGGTTGATTGTGGTTTTAAATAAGCTTTTAGATTACAAAGGGTCAATGGTAAATGACTTAAGACGTTATCATCACCTGTTGGATTTTATTTCTAAATAACTCTACCATCGATATTTGTTTTAGTTTGTTGTTAATACTGACAGTTTTATCAAAATGGTTGTCATTGTTGTTGTTTTTGTTGATAAGAAGCTCTGAAATGAAGTGTAACTTTCAAATATTTAAATGTTTTGAATTTAAATTTTGTCATAACATCACATCTGCGTGTTACTTTACTACAGTTTTTTTTTTATATCAGATCCACTGAGTGGGTTTGATTATGTGATTCATCACACAGCTTTTAAACACCCATGATAAGTGCTACTTATTACGCCATTAATTGCCTGCTAGATATACGAGACACAGTCCGAAGCATCTGCTGGCTTTTAGACAAATAACTTGTCCAATCAGACGAGCAGAACGCACGTGGTCAATTTTGTTTTTAAACATACAGCCACTACAAGCGTGTCTAGTCCTATCTAATGTGTTGACTTCTCCCATTACCTACACCAAACACATACAATGACATCGCGACATCATTATCGACATAACTATGGAGTGGAACCTCAGCCTTTGAGTCAGGTTGGGTGCAAAGGTTTTAGCACTAAACACACGTACATTGCATGAGAATAAACCGTTAAGCAATAAAATCAATACTTGATTAAACTTTGTAGTAGCAACTTTGATGATGTTTTCATTTAATTTGCCTAATTATAAATAGCATCATCTGATGAACTCGTCGGATTGTTTCTTTTATCGATTTTATTCAATAAAACGACAGACTAAACACACACAAACAGACAGCAATGAAATGGGAAGCGCACTCATATCATTATAGAAATGGTGGTTAAAGGAAGTACGTATTCCACTAAATTTGTTACTAGGACTGTGACATTTTAACAGACATTATACATGTAAATTTATCTCATAACTGTAATATTTTGACTCTTCTTTAATATTACCACTGTGTGGCATAATTTCACGCAATTTGACGTTCCAATATTTTGTGACGTCACACTTTTATTACGACACACCGTCTTACTTACACTTTCAAATATAAAGGTCATGGGACTCATCTGTTATCCATCTCGTGATGATATCATAATGTTTGATATCTTATCTCGTGAGGATAAAAAAATGTATTTGTAAACTTGTTATGTTGGCATTACTCGTTCAGTTTCCAATCTATATATCTATATGCTATATAACTTTCTTTGAATATCTAACACGAATGTCATTATGTATACCCACCTATCTTATGTCGAAGTGGTTTCGTCTGATTTCGACTTACCGAGGACTCGTTGTAAATATAAAGCTTCTAAGTAAGAGTAAGTGGTTATTTAATTTATCAATGTTAGCGTACAACATTTTTCTTCGTTTAAAAAAGGAAAGAAAACAAATGAAGTTTATTATATACTGTTGAAGGTCTGTGAGATAGCCAAAGCTTGGTTTGAATGATTTGTTGTGCGTACTTACAGATAACTCAGTGTTGTGGTCTGGCGAGGGACATATTGTGTCACACTACATGTTGCGAGCGTGGTAAGGTCCTCTAGTACATACAAAGCAATTCATCATTATTCGATATTTTCCTGAAGGGCTATTCTACGTCGAGGAAGGACGGATAACAACAGGACATTTATATTTATGACTTGACGCCTTAAGAATTAACAATACTTGTTTCAAAACGTTAGCGATCAATGGGTAGAAAAACACTTCAAGCGAGCTTCTTGTAAATAATGAAAAATGCGTTTAAGGTAAAGATTATAACCAGGTCAAAACATATTATCCTCATTGGTACGATCAGGAAATATCTGTTATTTATCACTTTAAACAAATGTTTTCCATATACAAAATAAACGTATTGCTTTGCATTGTAAAGTATTGCAGTTTATTTTTGAATTTCGAGTATTTGGAAACAAGAATACATATAAAATCAATTAAAAAATAAAGAAAAGCAGAAATTCAAGTGTCGAACTCGCTACTGCTATAGTTTGTTAATATTAGTATCCAGTGATTTTGCAAAGACAGTATCAAAACAGAAGATGAACACATTGGAAAAGGAGGTACCTAAGTCAGATTTTTTTTTGATGTTGCTTTATCTTTTATGTATAAAGGAAAATTCTGCAAGTCGCATCATAACTATCCGAAGGGGAAATCTTCACGATTTTAACTTAAGCAGTGGTACTCTGTACCTTAAACCATTAAAACGTTATCTATTATTTGTAGATATGCATATTTAGTTACTTTATATTTCCCCTACTGGTTTACTTGTCACTAACCTCGTTTTCTCTTTGACATTACTTAAATTTGACCTATATTTAGATGAAGCAGAAATACTTACCCTCTCTGTCCTCATTTCTTCCCTGGTACTTTTCTGAGGGTCTCCGTGTAAATCTGTCCTTTGTTTAAATTTTGCCCTAATTCAATCGATTTCGAGAGTGTTTCTTACTACGACATCTAAAAGCACAGAGAAAATGTTGAACATTTCAAAAAAAATGTTCATCCTTATATATATGTAAGCTTATACAAAATCGCATTTACAGTGGTCTCAACCTTTAATGTGTTATCTATGTCTACGTATTGTAAGGGGAATGTTCAGAAATACACTTACATGAATAGTTTTGAGTTATCCTAATCTCAACAGTGTTGAATTGTAACTTATCTCGACAGTGTTGAATTATTCTTATCTGGACAGTGTTGAATTATACTTATCTGGACAGTGTTGAATTATACTAATCTCGACAGTGTTGAATTATACGTATCTGGACGGTGTTGAATTATTCTTATCTGGACAGTGTTGAATTATACTAATCTCGACAGTGTTGAATTATACTAATCTCGACAGTGTTGAATTATACTTATCTGGACAGTGTTGAATTATACTAATCTCGACAGTGTTGAATTATACTTATCTGGACAGTGTTGAATTATTCTTATCTGGACAGTGTTGAATTATACTAATCTCGACGGTGTTGAATTATTCTTATCTGGACAGTGTTGAGTTATACTTATCTGCACAGTGTTGAATTAACCTTACCTAGACAATGTTAAATTATTTTAATCTGGACATTGTTGAAGTATACTTACCTAGACTATGTTGAATTATACTGAACTGGACAGTGTTCAATTTTAATACTTACCTAGACAATGCTGAATTGTACCTAACTGGACTGTGTTGAATTATCCTTAACTAGACAATTTTGAATTTTATTAATATGGACATTGTTGAAGCATACTTACCTAGACTATGTTGAATTATACTGAACTGGACAGTGTTTGCTTATAATACTAACCTAGACAATGTTGAATTATACTAAACTGGACAGTATTGAATTATACTAATCTGGACAGTATTGAATTATACTAAACTGGACAGTTTTGCATTGTACTTACCTAGACAATGTTAAATTATACTTACCTGGACAGTGTAAACTAATGCTTTCAAAATGGTTAGGGCGATGATATTTCCTAACTGCCTTTTCGAAATCTTACCCCCCCCCCCCCCCCTCAAAACATCCCTCACAGCCACTGACGATAGCCCTAATTGAGACAAGACATGCTTTTTGTTACATATATAATTAAAAACTAATATATTCCTGAATAATAACAATTCGATATACCATTTTTTACGTGATTTTGTGGAAAGGTTGATACCGTGGTGATTTGTGAATGTTTACTTTGGTATGTTCTCTGCTTCAGAATATACAAAGTCTGTTTTGACTCACCATATTGTGTTTCGAATGTAAAATAGTATCCTTTACTGATAAGGTATACACAGGCACATACAGACACAGTTGTAACTTCAGCTTCCAGTAATGTGGTGATAACTTCACCTTTATACAGATTGTGTGGACTCCTACTCACTGTCTATAATTATATAAATCCATGTTCCCTCCACCACAATGGCAACGCTGAAATGAGATCTAGTAATTAATTGTTATGACAAAGTACAGTGAATCCCATTAACTGCACTAGTATCAATTTCCGTATGTTATTTATTTATTCACCACTTTATGGCTCATTTAACGAATACACAACCACCTCTTGCCTATGTTCTCCTGGTGTCACAGGTCGCCAAGCTAATTTAGTGGTTACTGCAGCCGAACTTAATTTTTTACCCAATACTTCAACTGAAAAAAAAAGAGAAATTTGTTTAATTGTAAGGACCAGGAATACCTCATTTATTATGTTGTTTTCCTCCATATGATAGTGTTGTTTATGTTGTTGTTCCTCTTCTTCCTAATGCTTCTTTTTCCTTTTTCTTTTCTCTGCTTTTTCATCTGGTAAACATTTGTGGCTGGGACAAAAACCTCAATGGTTATGAAGAATAGCTATGTTTTGCTTAAAAGCGTTCTTAAGGGTGGCGCATACGGCTAATTTACAAGCTACGTTGTGGTGGTGAAAAATCTTAAGGGAAGTGTATTAAAGATTTCGTCAGTTTGGCTTAAAACTTAATGATAAAGTTCACAAGTTTGTTTCTGTGTTTTCTGCTTAATACTATCGAAGATGGCTCACACAGAAACCTTGTTTTTGCGGCTAAATATGCTTGAGGATGGAGTATGATAGTATCCACAAGGACGGGGCCATGTCCCGGTAGAGTCGGGGTCGCGCGAGGTCAGTGGTGAGGTGCGAGAGATTGACGTTTACACCAGCCCTCCCATTATCGGTCGTCTGCTCTCTCACGTTCAGGTGTCGTCTGCTCTTCAGGCGACTTCCCGCCACAATCCTCGACACCATCTTCTTTGATAAGATATGTTTATGCTGACCAGTGGACAGTGGAGTAGGAACGCTTAAGACTCGTCATGTATCGGTGCGTCGATCATGGCCTCTGATCAACTGAGGAGACATCACCCCAAATGACCTGTACCACACCAATCCGGTGTCGCCACCTTTGACTGTGACACCGAAACACACATCCAGATCTATGGTCTGGCGAGTTCGCGAGTTTCGGCCTCGGGGCTTTTGATTTGGAAGCGTTTATGGCCAAATACATTTATCAGGTATTCAGTGTCTGTCATTTGTGGTTGATAAACTGAACGGTTTATATCCCATATGTAAGATTACATCTCATCTCCCCTCCCTTTTCCACAACATGGCGCAACAGGCGTAAAACATAATTAAATAAAAAAAATACCCTATAATAAATGGACTGTCATTTATTTTTCGCTTTAGATGACTTATGTTTTCTCTGGAAGAGGAGCGGAGTGTCCACTGAGAAAACAAAAGTGGGCTTTAGGAGAGCAACGACCATGTCTTTGTACAAATCTCCATGAGATAGAAAAGAAAACTTCTCCTATCATAAGGGCATCAATCATAAGAACCATTAGATATATACAATTAAAAACTCCTTATCTTGGCAGGCGAATGGTTTATATATGAAAAACTATGTATATGAGCTATTATTTTTTAGATACATGTATTTTTTCAATGCTATCTTTAATAATAAGAAAGTAATAAAACTCGATAACACACAATGAACGTTTTTAAGGAATCGCCGATCGAACGAAGAACCCTTCTGATTTATCATTTAACAGAACATATTTAGTGCTTGGATGTTCAGCTATCTGTGTGTGTGACGTTTGTTTAAAATTATTTAATATAATCTCTAGATCTTCTTTGGATATTTTCTTTGAAAAAATATATAACAGCATTTGTTTCAAAATAATTTTGACATGCATATTACAATTAATTGAATGTTGGTTCCATGTCTCCCTTCCAATACCACTGATGTACGAATCGTCTTAAGTAAATGTTATATATATATATCCCTATAAATCCTTTTGATAAATATATCCACGAAAATGTTAAGGCAGTGCATTTCCGTAGAAATCACATAGTATGGTGAATATGAACAACATGCTGTACATTTGAAAATAACAGGTTATAAGTTTTCAAGACACGTTGTAAAATATAACATCTCTTCAAAGGAAGAAACGACACTTTATGCATAAACACACAGATATATTCTATATTTATATCTCTCTTTTTGAAGCCCTATTGTAAAAAAACGGAACAAATATTCTCAATTACTGTCTAATTACTTCGTTTTTCTAGTGACTATGGCAACTTTTATCAAATCAGATTATACATTATTGTTTAAGATTACTGGCCACTTCTGTCGATAAATTGCTTCTTTAATCAGATTTGAGACCATAGTTCATTACATCAATAATCAGGTATACGATACAATACCTAGCAACTGTAGTTCATACTGGCATGACAGGTAAATTTTCGGAAAGTCTTTATTTATATGTCGTACTTTGTATACTATTCTAGGGTGCAATACCCATCTTCATTCAAAATCACACGAATCTTTGATAAAATGCCAGAATTTTACACTTCATTAACATACGATTTATCATCAATAGAAATGTATAACTATAAAGTGTCTTTGAAGGTTTCATACCTAGAGTATTCGTATTACACAGCTGATTAGGCGCCCTACCTGTGACGATACACGTCTATAACTCGGGGTGCAGTTAAACTGAAACCGTTTCGTTAGTCACAACGTAGCTATCGAGACCTCCACGTTGTAAGGAGTATCCTATTTCAATCTAACTTATGGGATATGCACCTGATTTTAGGGCATAAATACATCCGTTTCTGGTCCATTGATTTCTATTGCAAGGTACACTTTCGTGGTGTTTTGACCACCCTCTCCCCCGCTGACATGTTGCATTTTCATTTTTCCTGCTTTTGTAATTCTACAGATTGAATATTTGTTGCTGGCTGACGTTCCAGTGTAACGATTGAAGAAAATATCATATACGATTATTTTTTTCTAGTTTTCTAGTTGCAAGTTTTAATATCTTATTCGTCAGACTTGCTATTGGATAATAATTCATAACATTATATTGGCGTTGATTAATAGCTAGCGATTCAAAGTAAGGAGGCAGTTGTTTTAAAAAACCAGCTTGTCATCGGATTTTCCCCCAGAGTACAGTTGTTGCAAAAAGATCATGTTTATTGTTATTTTTTTTCTTAAAAAAATCGCTTCCTTTGTTAGAGAGTACCTCAAGGAATTTAGCAAGAAACATACCCGAACATTGAGGCACCATAGTCACTCTTCTTCACTTTCCTTAATTTCAATGGTCCATAACATTATGATTATTATATGAGAAGCATTTGTTATAATTTCTATCATCTTTCTGTGTATAACATATAGAAACGATACAGGAGTATGCAAAATTTGACTTTGATAAAAAAATCCAGAATTAGTTCGGAATACGTTCTTGATCTGTTTGCCAGAAATCGATATGCGCGCGACAAAGCTAGATCTATGTATTACGTAAGATAGTGACTTGATTCAGAATCAATGAGATCTAGTATTCCTCAGCGACCGAACGGAGTTCACGTTATACCTTAATCAATATCCTTCTTTCAAGATACTGCATTTGATATGAAACATCAACCAACTCGAGTCAGATTGCATTAGTGTGGAGGTTCAGACATCAATTAATACAACCGATTCTATAGGCCGGATAGTAACTAAGGATATATGGAACACAGATCATTTACATTGTCTTAGCTGCTGAATCGGTATGGTGGTACTGTTGAGTACGACATACAAATCCTTTAAAATGTATTGACTACACTTCGAACCTAGTTTTAAGAGTTTTTTCCCCGCTCGACGGCATTTGCTTTGTTTTCTTCCTTTAATGTTGTGAACTATAGCTGGATACTTTGTAACTACGTATTTGTCATTCAGCACGAAGAAAGCGTTTCTTCTGTGACTGCCCTATATGACAATGGGGATCCTTTGTAGAGTCTATGACCAGCATTGGTAGTTTATTACATCACATGACTTTCTCTTCGATTACGTCTTTAAATGTAATAAAAACATTAATTGAATTAACAAATAGCAGAATTTTTACATATAACGTTTGAAAGTTGGTATGGTATTTTATTTGGACAAGAAGCAAATTCTTCATTGAGTTCCAGCACTTGTCCGGTTGACATTCATTGTGACTGAATGGCAACTTAAGAGAGTTTCGAGATTTCGTCTAGTGTTTGATACGGTCACCAGTTTTAGTGCTTCAATTGCTATCAATCATATGTATGTCGTTTTAGTCAACCAAGCGTCAAAGACAAGCTTTCGATGAATCTTTATATCAGTTTATATCAACAAAAAGTATTTCCTTCGACCAGATTCCAGCTGCCACATAAGAAAACCATGAAAGATAACACAAACACATGTCTGCACCTTATAATTGATTTGAGATCTGTCAAGTCACCAAGCGTTCACTTCGCCATATAATTAATGACAAAATATCGGTGTAGAGTGTCAAGTAATCACTAAAACAGGAAGAAGGAAGCACGTATTTAAATTTTAGGATGTAGTTTTAGAAAGTTAAACAAAGTATAGTTTTTACTGTGCCATATAGCCAGATTGTCATAAGGTACTGTATAAAGTGCGCATAACATGTCAAATGTCTAAAGTGTGTATACCATGTCTAAAGTGTGTATACCATGTCTAAAGTGTGTATACCATGTCTAAAGTTTGTATACCATGTCTATAGTGTACATACCATGTCTAAAGTGTACATACCATGCCTAAAGTGTGTATACCATGTCTTAAGTATACATACCATGTCTATAGTGTATATACCATGTCTAAAGTGTGTATACCATGTCTAAAGTGTGCATACCATGTCTAAAGTGTACATACCATGTCTAAAGTGTGTATACCATGTCTTAGGTATACATACCATGTCTAAAGTGTACATACCATGTCTAAAGTGTACATACCATGTTTAAAGTGTGTATACCATGTCTTAAGTGTACATACCATGTCTAAAGTGTGTATACCATGTCTTAGGTATACATACCATGTCTAAAATGTACATACCATGTCTAAAGTGTACATACCATGTTTAAAGTGTGTATACCATGTCTTAAGTGTACATATCATGTCTAAAGTGTGTATACCATGTCTTAAGTGTACATACCATGTCTAAGGTGTGTATACCATGTCAATAGTGTGTATACAATGTCTAAAGTGTGTATACCATGTCTTAAGTATACATACCATGTCTATAGGGTATATACCATGTCTAAAGTGTGTATACCATGTCTAAAGTGTGCATACCATGTCTAAAGTGTACATACCATGTCTAAAGTGTGTATACCATGTCTTAGGTATACATACCATGTCTAAAGTGTACATACCATGTCTAAAGTGTACATACCATGTTTAAAGTGTGTATACCATGTCTTAAGTGTACATACCATGTCTAAAGTGTGTATACCATGTCTTAGGTATACATACCATGTCTAAAATGTACATACCATGTCTAAAGTGTACATACCATGTTTAAAGTGTGTATACCATGTCTTAAGTGTACATACCATGTCTAAAGTGTGTATACCATGTCTTAGGTATACATACCATGTCTAAAATGTACATACCATGTCTAAAGTGTACATACCATGTTTAAAGTGTGTATACCATGTCTTAAGTGTACATACCATGTCTAAAGTGTGTATACCATGTCTTAAGTGTACATACCATGTCTAAAGTGTGTATACCATGTCTAAAGTGTGCATACCATGTCTAAAGTGTACATACCATGTCTAAAGTGTGTATACCATGTCTTAGGTATACATACCATGTCTAAAGTGTACATACCATGTCTAAAGTGTACATACCATGTTTAAAGTGTGTATACCATGTCTTAAGTGTACATACCATGTCTAAAGTGTGTATACCATGTCTTAAGTGTACATACCATGTCTAAAGTGTGTATACCATGTCTTAGGTATACATACCATGTCTAAAATGTACATACCATGTCTAAAGTGTACATACCATGTTTAAAGTGTGTATACCATGTCTTAAGTGTACATATCATGTCTAAAGTGTGTATACCATGTCTTAAGTGTACATACCATGTCTAAGGTGTGTATACCATGTCAATAGTGTGTATACAATGTCTAAAGTGTGTATACCATGTCTTAAGTATACATACCATGTCTATAGGGTATATACCATGTCTAAAGTGTGTATACCATGTCTAAAGTGTGCATACCATGTCTAAAGTGTACATACCATGTCTAAAGTGTGTATACCATGTCTTAGGTATACATACCATGTCTAAAGTGTACATACCATGTCTAAAGTGTACATACCATGTTTAAAGTGTGTATACCATGTCTTAAGTGTACATACCATGTCTAAAGTGTGTATACCATGTCTTAAGTATACATACCATGTCTAAAATGTACATACCATGTCTAAAGTGTACATACCATGTTTAAAGTGTGTATACCATGTCTTAAGTGTACATACCATGTCTAAAGTGTGTATACCATGTCTTAAGTATACATACCATGTCTAAAATGTACATACCATGTCTAAAGTGTACATACCATGTTTAAAGTGTGTATACCATGTCTTAAGTGTACATACCATGTCTAAAGTGTGTATACCATGTCTTAAGTGTACATACCATGTCTAAGGTGTGTATACCATGTCTATAGTGTGTATACAATGTCTAAAGTGTACATACCATGTCTAAAGTGTGTATACCATGTCTATAGTGTACACTTCATGTCTAAAGTGTACATACCATGTCTAAAATGTACATATCATGTCTAAAGTGTACATACCATGACTAAAGTGTACATACCATGACTAAAGTGTACATACCATGTCTAAAGTGTACATACCATGTCTAAAGTGTACATACCATGTCTAAAGTGTGTATACCATGTCTATAGTGTACACTTCATGTCTAAAGTGTACATACCATGTCTAAAATGTACATATCATGTCTAAAGTGTACATACCATGACTAAAGTGTACATACCATGACTAAAGTGTACATACCATGTCTAAAGTGTACATACCATGTCTATAATGTACATACCATGTCTAAAGTGTGTATACCATGTCTATAGTGTACACTTCATGTCTAAAGTGTACATACCATGTCTAAAGTGTACATACCATGTCTAAAGTGTACATACCATGTCTAAAGTGTACATACCATGTCTAAAGTGTGTATACCATGTCTAAAGTGTACACTTCATGTCTAAAGTGTACATACCATGTCTAAAGTGTACATACCATGTCTAAAGTGTACATACCATGTCTAAAGTGTACATACCATGTCTAAAGTGTACATACCATGTCTAAAGTGTACATACCATGTCTAAAGTGTACATACCATGTCTAAAGTGTACATACCATGTCTAAAGTGTACATACCATGTCTAAAGTGTACATACCATGTCTAAAGTGTACATACCATGTCTAAAGTGTACATACCATGTCTAAAGTGTACATACCATGTCTAAAGTGTACATACCATGTCTAAAGTGTACATACCATGTCTAAAGTGTACATACCATGTCTAAAGTGTACATACCATGTCTAAAGTGTACATACCATGTCTAAAGTGTACATACCATGTCTAAAGTGTGTATACCATGTCTTAAGTGTACATACCATGTCTAAAGTGTGTATACCATGTCTATAGTGTGTATACAATGTCTAAAGTGTACATACCATGTCTAAAGTGTGTATACCATGTCTATAGTGTACACTTCATGTCTAAAGTGTACATACCATGTCTAAAATGTACATATCATGTCTAAAGTGTACATACCATGACTAAAGTGTACATACCATGACTAAAGTGTACATACCATGTCTAAAGTGTACATACCATGTCTAAAGTGTACATACCATGTCTAAAGTGTGTATACCATGTCTATAGTGTACACTTCATGTCTAAAGTGTACATACCATGTCTAAAGTGTACATACCATGTCTAAAGTGTACATACCATGTCTAAAGTGTACATACCATGTCTAAAGTGTACATACCATGTCTAAAGTGTACATACCATGTCTAAAGTGTACATACCATGTCTAAAGTGTACATACCATGTCTAAAGTGTGTATACCATGTCTATAGTGTACACTTCATGTCTAAAGTGTACATACCATGTCTAAAGTGTACATACCATGTCTAAAGTGTACATACCATGTCTAAAGTGTACATACCATGTCTATAGTGTACATACCATGTCTATAATGTACATACCATCTCTAAAGTGTGTATACCATGTCTAAAGTGTGCATACCATGTCTATAGTGTACATACCATGTCTAAAGTGTGTATACCATGTCTCAAATGTGCATACCATGTCTAAAGTGTACATACCATGTCTTAAGTGTGTATACCATGTCTAAAGTGTATATACCATGTCTAAAGTGTGCATACCATGTCTAAAGTATACATACCATGTTTTAAGTGTACATACCATGTCTATAGTGTATATACCATGTCTGAATTGTGTATACCATGTCTTAAGTGTACATACCATGTCTAAAGTGTACATACCATTTCTAAAGTACGTATACCATGTCTTAAGTGTACATACCATGTCTATAGTGTACATACCATGTCTTTAATGTACATACCATCTCTAAAGTGTGTATACCATGTATAATGTGTGCATACCATGTCTAAAGTGTACATACCATGTCTAAAGTGTGCATACCACGTCTTAAGTGTGCATACCATGTCTAAAGTGTACATACCATGTCTAAAGTGTACATACCATGTCTAAAGTGTACATACCATGCCTAAAGTGTGTATACCATGTCTTAAGTGTACATACCATGTCTATAGTGTATATACCATGTCTAAAGTGTGTATAGCATGTCTAAAGTGTGCATACCATGTCTAAAGTGTGCATACCATGCCTAAAGTGTGCATACCATGTCCAAAGTGTACATACCATGTCTAAAGTGTGTATACTATGTCTAAAGTGTACATACCATGTCTTAAGTGTGTATACCATGTCTAAAGTGTGTATACCATGTCTAAGGTGTGCATACCATGCATACCATATCCTAAGTGTGTATCCAATGTCTAAAATTAGCATTACATGTCTATAGTGTACATACCATGTCTAAAGTGTGTATACCCTGTCAAAAGTGTGTATACCATGTCTAATGTGTTCATTAAAAACATATTATACTTTAACTAGTAGACCATGTAGCCGCTCTAGAATAAATTCCATCTACAAGTTACTGCCAATCTCTGGGACTAATGATGTAAAATAATTACTAGAAATAGGAAAAAGGAAGTATCCGTCTAAATATTTTCCTTTGTCGATGCAGGGAGCCAAGCAAATGAAATATTTTTTGAAAACATTTTTTTAAGTAGAATTTATCATAAAAAATGATAAAAGATGCCGAATGGTATCGTATGTAAGTAAGATAATCAAAAATATTTATAAAAAAAATTCAAAAGTTATATCAACTGGCTCAAAATTATACAAAACTGAAACAAACACAGAAAATCTACTGAACTTCTAGTTAGCAAACAAATCTTTTAACCAAAACTTACCAAAAGATAACGAATTGCTCAAAATGCCACTATGCACAAAAAGTGATGTTTTTGGGAAGTTACAGGGCTACGATGTTACGACTGCTGTGATAGGTCTGTATGCCCTTGGTATCTGTTATGTCAGAGAGTGCATTGATATATGATTTATGGTTCTCATTTACTATTTTAACTACATTTTAATGAGGATAGGCTATGCTGAAGGTGATGGCATCTTATTTTGTATTTTGTTCTATCACTTATTGATAACAAACTGCTATATGCGAACCAGTTTCATCGTTTGATTTGTTTGTAAAGACCCTCATGTCAGTATATTTCATGAACCGAAGCATTTTAAAGTCACCTAATCCCAAATGGCCTTTTACTTTATTTTAGACTTGCGCGCTTATTACTAATTTAATTATTTTGCAAAAGGTCTTAACTATCATAGCATACTATCGTTGTATGGAAGCTGAATATATTGTATAAGATGGTATAACCATGTAGTGAATGATGGCTAAACATCTGATGCAATATATTTATCGGATTATGGACTTTGGATGAGGTGAATGAAAGCGATATTGACCTAGACGAATATCACTTTCCATGTCCATATAACACATATTCACCGAGATTAGAGTCCTAAATTGTTATAGCTGATATGAAACTGTTATATGCTTTAATCACTAATCACGACAGAACTAAGCGATATGCCAAGATAAATGTTATGGGCATTGTGACGTTACTTTTGTAGTGACGTCATTAAGTGAATATTGCCCTAATCTCTTTTTTTTAATTGTAACACCGAATCAATATCACAAGTCATTGACCTCCACGTGATTAACAGTCAACCAATGAGGACGAAGGAAAAATGCTATCATCTGATATAAAAGCATATAAACTTTTGATAGTTGCATGATATTATTTTGCATGGTACGAAATACACTACTGATACTGTGTGATAGTAAATACACTTCTGATTGCAAAACAATTGAGTTACCAAGATTTGTACTTGTTTTATCCAGTTTTCTTACAGTGGTATTGAAGAATTGTATGTATCTATTAGTAAGTTCAATTTCGTTAACGTATTTCTAAAGGATGCAATAGTCAAGAAATATCTTGAATCTACTCTACAATCGAATGCTAATTCTTCTTAGTCATAGTGATAGAACACCAGGCTCGTGACCGAAGGGTTGCGGGTTCGAGTCACGGCACGGCACTGTGTTGTATCTTTGAGCAAGATACTTTACTCCGCTTGTTCCAGTCTTCTCAGCTGTAAATGAGTACGTGGTTGGGCAGTGCTAGCCATGAGCGCCGAAATGGCAGCACCGGCTGTATGCACCCCAGGGAGTTGAGAAAGGTATTGGCTGGTTGCAAAGGCCCTTTAACCACGGATAACGTTTTGTAAACCACTTTGAGACGACCTACGAACTAGGTTGTGACAAAGCGGAGTATAAGAACCTCGAGTTAATTTTATTATTATTGAATAGCTATAACTTTGATTTATATGTATGTGAGTCGTCTGATTTCACCAGCACTATTTTTAAGTGTATTTGATTTGCTTTGTTTTGTCCTTGATTCTAGCTACTGGCTTTCCATATCGATCTTGGGTTCTAATGATGTCTTTTTTGCGTTCACACTGTTTGTACCTTTTGTTCTACTTTGCTCAACAGTAATATACTATAAAATAATAAAACACAAACCTGCATCATGAAAATATTCTCATAATACGCATTGGTGAGATATAATTGAATCAGACGTTAGTTTATTATTGAAAACGAGTTGTATTAAAATCACAATTCAAAAACACATTTTATTATGTTATTAATTAGCGTTTTAGCCATTAACCAGTAGCAAACACGTATTTTCTATTAGGCCGCAATCTAAGTGGAAGATGTATGGAAGGCCAAAAAAAATGTTGACTTTTACAGCCTGTACGTTGTTACACATTGATAGAGTGGCCCCATCGCTTATAGATCACAAGTTCAATAAGGCGATCACCTAATAAATCAATCATCCGACAGATCAATACATAGCTGTGGTCAACTTCTGTCACTAAAAGTCGGCCGGACGCAGTACCTTGAACTAGAACCCTACGTTTTGATAGTTTTACTTTATATTATCTTGGATTACATGTCTCTGGTATGTCTTAGCTGGTGGTCCTGGACTAACCGTTCTTATCTTGGTCTTCTTGTATGTGACCTTATTTATCTTTTATTGTTTTCACTTTAACTTTGTTTGTTCGGGTGTATTTGTTTTTGTTATTGAATCGAACTTGAATGTCCCGATCTGTATTTCCATCTCTGCATGCTATGTCGTCCCGGCTTTGTCGTACCTTGATGGACCGTTATCTATTGGTTGTCTTTGTTTTGTCATTGTGAATCCTCAATTGTATCCCTTAGAATTGTTGCCTTGTTCTGTCCTTGTTGTACCACTGCTTGCCCTTGTTTTCCTGCCTTCGTGTGGTTGATTTACTGTCATGTCCTTATTCTAGTACTGGGTATCATTGGCGTTCTCGTTCCCTTTTGTGTCCTTGTCTCATCCTGGTTTGTCTCTGTTTGTCCAACAATGTTTGGTTGTAAATTTCTATCTCAATCCTGATGATGTAATTGTGTATCCCTGGTTGTCTATCCTGATATTGTAAGTGTGCATCCTTGGTTGTCTATCCTTATAATGTAAGTTCGTATCCTTGTGTGTCAATCCTTATATTGTCCTTAACATGTCGTTTTACTATTTCTAGCGAGTTGATTTTGTTTGTTTAATGTCCTATTAACATCCAAGGTCATTTCAGGACGTTGTATCTAGCGGATGACCCTTGCTGACCACTAGCCAACATGTTTACATGGTCAACGGGTACACAAACCTCAGTCACACATGTCTGAATGCTTCTTAAAGTACAAATACGAAACTTCTTCGACTATCTCTGCATATTTTCCTCCGGTATCTCTAAAAGACATAACATATCTACATAACATATCTGTTTTATTCTAAAACTCCACTACCTAACATGTCTGTGTGTTGTATATAACACTCCACTACCTTACATGTCTCTGTGTTGTTTATATACGACCCCACTACCTAACATGTATCTGTGTTGTGTTATATTACAGTCTATTACCTAACATGCCTCTGTGTTGTTTATATAACACTCCACTACCTAACGTGTCTGTGTTGTTTATATAACACTGCACTACCTAACATGTATGTGTGTTGTTTATATAACACTCCACTACCTAACGTGTCAATGTGTTGTTTATATAACACTCCACTACCTAACGTGTCTGTGTGTTGTTTATATAACAATCCACTACCTTACACGTCTGTGTGTTGTTAATATAACACTACACTACCTAACATGTCTGTGTGTTGTTTATATACGACCCCACTACCTAACATGTATGTGTGTTGTTTATATATCACTGCACTACCTAACATGTCTGTGTGTTGTTAATATAAGACTACACTACCTAACATGTCTATGTGTTGTTTATATAACACACTCCACTACACAACATGTCTGCGTGTTGTTTATATAACATTCTACTACCTAACATGTCTGTGTGTTATTTATATAACACTCCACTACCTAACATGTCTGTGTGTTGTTGATGTAACACCCCACTACCTAACACGTCTGTTTGTTGTTGATTTAACATCCCACTACCTAACATGTCTGTGTGTTGTTTATAAAACAATCCACTACCTAACATGTCTCTGTGTTGTTGATGTAACACCCCACTACCTAACACGTCTGTTTGTTGTTGATTTAACACCCCACTACCTAATATGTCTGTGTGTTGTTGATTTAACACCTCACTACCTAACATGTCTGTGTGTTGTTTATATGTAACACTACACTACCTTACATGTATGTGTGTTGTTTATATAACATTCTACTACCTAACATGTCTGTGTGTTGTTTATATAACATTCTACTACCTAACATGTAGGTGTGTTGTTTATATAACATTCTACTACCTAACATGTCTGTGTGTTGTTTATATAACATTCTACTACCTTATACTTCTGTGTGTTGTTTATATAACACTCCACTACCTAACGTGTCAATGTGTTGTTTATATAACACTCTGTGTGTTGTTTATATAACACTCCACTGCCTAACATGTCTGTGTGTTGTTTATATAACCCCCCACTACCTAACACGTCTGTTTGTTGTTGATTAAACACACCACTACCTAACATGTCTGTGTGTTGTTTATATGTAACACTACACTACCTTACATGTATGTGTGTTGTTTAGATAACATTCTACTACCTAACATGTCTGTGCGTTGTTTATATAACATTCTACTACCTTATACTTCTGTGTGTTGTTTATATAACACCCCACTACCTAACACGTCTGTTTGTTGTTGATTAAACACCCCACTACCTAACTTGTCTGTGTGTTGTTTATATGTAACACTACACTACCTTACATGTCTGCGTGTTATTTATATAACATTCTACTACCTACCATGTCTGTGTGTTCTTTATATAACATTCTACTACCTAACACTTCTGTGTGTTGTTTATACAACATTCTATTACCTAACATGTCTGTGTGTTGTTTATATAACATTCTTCTACCTAACATGTCTGTGTGTTGTTTATATAACATTCTGCTACCTAACATATCTGTGTGTTGTTTATATAACATTCTACTACCTAACATTTATGTGTGTTATTTATATAACACTCCACTACCTAACATGTCTGTGTGTTGTTAATTTAAGACTACTCTACCTAACATGTCTATGTGTTGTTTATATAACACTCCACTACCTAACGTGTCTGTGTTTTGTTTATATAACAATCCACTACCTTACACGTCTGTGTGTTGTTAATATAACACTACACTACCTAACATGTCTGTGTGTTGTTTATATACGACCCCACTACCTAACATGGATGTGTGTTGTTTATATATCACTGCACTACCTAACATGTCTGTGTGTTGTTAATTTAAGACTACACTACCTAACATGTCTATGTGTTGTTTATATAACACTCCACTACCTAACGTGTCTGTGTGTTGTTTATATAACACTCCGCTACCTAACGTGTCAATGTGTTGTTAATTTAAGACTACACTACCTAACATGTCTATGTTTTGTTTATATAACACTCCACTACCTAACGTGTCAATGTGTTGTTTATATAACACTCCACTACATAACATGTCTGCGTGTTGTTTATATAACACTCCACTACATAACATGTCTGTGTGTTGTTTTTTTTATACCATTACACTACCTAACATGTATCTGTGTTGTTTTTTATACCATTCTACTACCGAACATGTCTGTGTGTTGTTTTTTATACCATTACACTACATAACATGTATCTGTGTTGTTTATATAACAATTCACTACCTTAAATGTCTCTGTGTTGTTTATATTACAGTCTATTACCTAACATGGCTCTGTGTTGTTTATATAACACTCCACTACTTAGCATGTCTGTGTGTTGTTTATAAAACAATCCACTACCTGACACGTCTGTGTGTTGTTTATATAACAACCCACTACCTAACATGTCTGTGTGTTGTTTATATAACATTCTACTACCTAACATGTATGTGTGTTGTTTATATAACACTCCACCACCAAACATGTCTGTGTGTTGTTTATATAACATTCTACTACCTAACATGTCTGTGTGTTGTTTATATAACATTCTTCTTCCTAACAGTCTGTGTGTTGTTTATATATCACTGCACTACCTAACGTGTCTCTGTGTTGTTTATATAACATTCTACTACCTAACATGTCTGTGTGTTGTTTATATATCATTGCACTACCTAACGTGTCTGTGTGTCGTTTATCTAACATTCTACTACCTAACGTGTCAATGTGTTGTTTATATAACACTCCACCACCTAACATGTCTGTGTGTTGTTTATATAACATTCTACTACCTAACATGTATGTGTGTTGTTTATATAACACCCCACTACCTAACATGTCTGTGTGTTGTTTATATATCACTGCACTACCTAACGTGTCTCTGTGTTGTTTATATGTAACACTACACTACCTAACACGTCTGTGTGTTGTTTATATAACACTACACTACCTTACATGTCTGTGTGTTGTTTATATAACATTCTTCCACTACCTAACATGTCTGTGTGTTGTTTATATTACACCCAACTACTTAGCGTGTCTGTGTGTTGTTTATATAACATTCTACTACCTAACATGTATGTGTGTTGTTTATATAACACTCCACTACCTAACATGTCTGTGTGTTGTTTATATTACACTCCACTACCTAACATGTCTGTGTGTTGTTTATATAACATTCTTCTACCTAACATGCCTCTGTGTTGTTTATATAACACTCCACTACCTAACATGTATGTGTGTTGTTTATATAACACACCACTACCTAACATGTCTGTGTGTTGTTTATATAACGCTCCACTACCTAACATGTCTGTGTGTTGTTTATATTACCCCCAACTACTTAGCGTGTCTGTGTGTTGTTTATATAACATTCTACTACCTAACATGTATGTGTGTTGTTTATGTAACACTCCACTACCTAACATGTCTGTGTGTTGTTTATATTACACCCAACTACTTAGCGTGTCTGTGTGTTGTTTATATAACATTCTACTACCTAACATGTGTGTGTGTGTTGTTTATTAAACAATCCATTACCAAACATGTCTCTGTGTTGTTGATGTAACACCCCACTACCTAACACGTGTATGTGTTGTTGATTTAACATCCCCCTACCTAACATGTCTGTGTGTTGTTTATAAAACAATCCACTACCTAACATGTCTCTGTGTTCTTGATGTAACACCCCACTACCTAACACGTCTGTTTGTTGTTGATTTAACACCCCACTACCTAACATGTCTGTGTGTTGTTTATATAACACTCCACTACCTAACATGTCTGTGTGTTGTTGATGTAACACCCCACTACCTAACACGTGTATGTGTTGTTGATTTAACATCCCACTACCTAACATGTCTGTGTGTTGTTGATGTGACGCCCCACTACCTAACACGTGTATGTGTTGTTGATTTAACATCCCACTACCTAATATGTCTGTGTGTTGTTTATAAAACAATCCACTACCTAACATGTCTTTGTGTTGTTGATGTAACACCCCACTACCTAACACGTCTGTTTGTTGTTGATGTAACACCCCACTACCTAACACGTCTGTGTGTTGTTTATATGTAACACTACACTTCCTTACATGTATGTGTGTTGTTTATATAACATTCTACTCTGTGTGTTGTTTATAAAACAATCCACTACCTAACATGTCTCTGTGTTCTTGATGTAACCCCCCACTACCTAACACGTCTGTTTGTTGTTGATGTAACACCCCACTACCTAACACGTGTATGTGTTGTTGATTTAACATCCCACTACCTAACATGTCTGTGTGTTGTTGATGTAACACCCCACTACCTAACACGTGTATGTGTTGTTGATTTAACATCCCACTACCTAACATGTCTGTGTGTTGTTTATATGTAACACTACACTACCTTACATGTCTGTGTGTTATTTATATAACATTCTACTACCTAACATGTCTGCGTGTTGTTTATATAACATTCTACTACCTAACACTTCTGTGTGTTGTTAATACAACATTCTTGTTTATATAACACTCCACTACCTAACACGTGTATGTGTTGTTTATTTAACAATCCACTACCAAACATGTCTGTGTGTTGTTTACATAACATTCTACTACCTAACATGCCTGTGTGTTGTTTATAAAACAATCACTACCTAACATGTCTTTGTGTTGTTGATGTAAAACCCCACTTTTATATAACATTCTACTACCTAACATGTATGTGTGTTGTTTATATAACACTCCACTACCTAACATGTTTGTGTGTTGTTTATATTACACCCCACTACTTAGCATGTCTGTGTGTTGTCTGTATAACATTCTACTACCTAACATGTCTGTGTGTTGTTTATAAAACAATCCACTACCTAACATGTCTTTGTGTTGTTGATGTAACACCCCACTACCTAACACGTATGTTTGTTGTTGATTTAACACCCCACCACCTAACATGTATGTGTGTTGTTTATATAACGCTCCACTATCTAAGATGTCTGTGTGTTGTTTATATAACACCCCACTACCTAACACGTGTATGTGTTGTTTATGAAACATTCTACTACCTAACACGTGTATGTGTTGTTTATAAAAAATTCTACTACCTAACACGTCTGTGTGTTGTTTATAAAACAATCCACTACCTAACACGTCTGTTTGTTGTTGATTTAACACCCCACTACCTAACGTGTCTGTGTGTTGTTTATATAACACCCAACTACCTGACGTGTGTGTATAACACTTTCCCTAGCTAACATAACATGTCTAACGCGTCCTAGCTGTTTATCCTGCTATACACGTGCTAGAGACACTTGTGTGGTGTGGATATTTCGGTAGTCGTCACTCAGCGGCGATCAGTTCGCTAATTTACTGTCACAGATCTCCTAGTATACAGCCCTATCCGTCCCGTGTCCTACCGCCTGTCATAAAACCCATCTCTCTGTATGATATTTGTTAAACGTTGCACTTCGCCTATTATTTGTGCCCTCAGGGAGTGTTCTGGCTAATATATCTGAGTATACAGAGGGGAAGAGAGATAGATATCGCTTTACTTAAGCCTCAGGTATATTAGACAATTTAACACAATATTGGTGATACTACTTTTTTGAAACACGTAACAATTGTCATAAATCTGACATTGTTGATGGGGGTCAGATTCATGCTGCCCCAAATATTAAATAAAAGAAAACAAAAACAAAAACCAGTTGGTATATATAATAAAAGTTATAGGACGACAATATGACATGTGTTTTGTTGTGTCCGTGATGTTAAAAATAAATGATTTTTATATTGCTACACCCAGCAACACGAGTACGCCGTGATACTATAGGTACAGTAAGGTAGAGTGCCCCTCCTCTTTTCCATTGGGTACTGTTTTTGATAGGTTGTTTTACCGATGTTCCTGTTAAACAGATATCTTGTCTTATAGGTCATTACACACACAATTAAAGGTTAAAGGTTATTTCAGTGGGTTCGAACATTTTGAAAGTATCCCTGCGAATATTGCAGAACAATAGACCAAGTTCATTTGAGTGCAATACCTGGAACATGTGTTTTTTTACCTTTTTCAAAGTGATAATAATCCCAATTGTCTCTTTGGACTAATATCCACCGTTTAACAATTTTCAACCTTTGCTAGTGTATCACCCTATTGTATTTTTTTTATTTTTTTTTTATCTTTTTGTAATATGTCATATTGATTATAACTTCCACCTTGAGGATGAGCTATGTCATACACTAAGATTTCATTCGGATGTCATGTGATGACGTTGACCATACATGTCGACTGGTGCAAGGAATTACACCTGTCTCCATGAAACTATACTACCACGAGATCTGAATAATTAACAGTATATATATGGTTAAGTTTTCTATAGTCGTAGACGTTAATGTGTTTATCATTGCTTTGATTAGAACTTAGCAATTGTTAGTGGAAAGAGACATTGTTATGAGTAAACATAAATCGATTTCTATCAATTAAATATATATATGATTTGCCTATCTTTAACAGATAGGCACTATTAAAACAGTTCACGCCATGTTAAAGTACAGTATACATCTGAGGTATTTTTCTACGTTACATACATAGAAATTCCCCTCAGTTGAATTACATTATATTACTTGCAAATTAATTGGGAATAGAATTTTTTTTAAACAATAAGCCGTTTTAATGCTTTATAATGACTTAATGACCTATCTGTGGAACGTTACCCAGTAGACCATGTTTACTGCCTGAATAGGTTTCATCAGCTGTAGTGTTTTATAGGTATTGTCTTAATAATATGGACACACTTTACTTGAGTTAAAATATATCCCTTTTATAACAAATCATCTTATCCTTTCATTTGATCGAAATATATATTTTACCCGTTGGTGATAAACGGTTGTGAGGCAAGTTAAAATGTAAACGAATCTAGACAGGTACATACAATACAAAGACAAATAGAAGTTCGCATCAAGAGTATAAGTGTATAAGAGAAAGCATGGAGTTAGATAAAAGGTTGAATGATAAAGGTAAGTATACAAGATATATATAACGATGTCTATATTTAAATTCTTTTATCAAGCATGTAATTATTTGTACAAGAATTCACAATATGTAATAGGGACGGACGAACAAGTAAGAAATCACCTGGAGAGTATAGCTGAACTAAATTTTCTGGATAGGTACAAATCGAGGCAGGTACAAACACGATGTAAATACCAAATATGTACTTCAGATATATAGAGATATGGACTGATACAGAGTACGGCAGGTACTGACGTAATGACATGTCATATAATTGCACGTTCAGGCACGTGCAACGCATGTCGATGTTCTTGGTTACAGTTGGTGAACAACACTCAATTATTTAACGTACAACGCCACCGTGTTATGTGTTTTACGGTCGTAACAAGGGCCTTTAACATTTGTTGAGGCCGAACAGTGGTGTCAGGCTACAGTGAACGGATGGGGAAAGATGGGCCGTGACTAGAATGACAAGGACAGGCTACAGTGCTGGGTGTCAATCATAAGAAAGCATCCCAGCAGAGGTCATAGCCTCGCACCTTAAGGGAGAATTTCTTTTATTTCGGGGCAACCAGAAGCTATAAAATGCCTGAAAGTACTGACGTCATGTTTTTGGGGTACAGGTGGGACCCGTATGCAGCAGATGTTTACTAAAGCACCACTCAAGAGACACACCACTTACCTCTGGTTAATTGTCCTGGTTCATCTCTATCCTCTCACAGGTGGAAACAACAAACCAGTTCAGCAATATATACAAGGCTTTTACCACCACAAACCACAAACTCAGACGTTTAATGGAAGTTACACATTTCTGCTGTTTCTGAATTTATAATCCATCTAAAGCATATACCACTTATTTAATAATGTCTCTCTTTATTACGTCACACCTTGCCGTATTAAACTAGTATGTCCTCAAGCAACCCTGTTGCTTTCTAGCATGCACAATATGTTATAATTTAATATGAAATGGTGTTTAGTGTACGAGTATATATTTTGCTGTAAATGATTCATCATATATCTTAATGAATGATATCAACGTGATTTTATTTGTTGCATTGTGTTTTAATCTGAGATGAATTCATGAAAGTTTATTTGTAATGGATTATATGAAGTGAGGTAGAAAAATATATACCACAGCGAAAATGCAATAGGTCAAACATGAGACCCTTTAGTGCAGGATCAATGTAGACAACACGACATAAAGACAGCTATTGTGGATCCCCCTTCAAAAAACCCATTGGTGACATAAATGACTTATTATATTTCATTCGGAGTTGACATCACATTATAAGTAGGAACCTGTTAAAGACAGTCTCAGACTAGCATGGGCTGACTTTTTGTTGTGTACTAAGAAATTTTGGAGGCCAAGAGATACAACACTTACATAGTTCAACGTAGCTCCAACTTAGCTTGTGGAAACTATGGTGACAGTGTGTTCCACACAAACAGTTCGGTGTACTTTAACCCTTTCCTGCATACCTTTTTGCTAGTTTGTCAGACCCTTTCGAGAACAACCTTACACTTATACTTTGTTAGTCGTTCCCCGAAAAATATATCAAATAAATTACTCTGACTGACACTGATAAGAAACCGCTAATGACATAATTCATTTGAAATCCGTTTATGTTTTTATCATTAAGAAGCATCTTTTTTATTCTTTGATTAATTTATTCTCAGTTAAATATACAACCGTAAGGATATACTTTGTTGATTGTTGATTCTATGAAAAAATAGATAAATATTTAATTTATTAGTATCATTTTTACGGATACTGAATACGGAAATAAAAGATCTATGAAATATATCTATAAGGTAAACCAATACGTTGGTTTATAAGATATTCTGTACAAATGCGATAACTGTCTTACAAAGGCCTAAGTGTGCTGAATTCAATGATGCAGCTCGGATGTTTCAGTGTGTAACTAACTCACTAAACTCACCAGGTCTCTCTTCTCTAACAGTGCACAATGATTTATAGTTGTGCAACAATACTCTCTTTGAAAATAATAGGAGACGAAAGTTGTAGGTAATATTTTATATTTTTTTAAGTTTTGAGTTATTTATCAATGTAAATATGAAACGGCCATGGTGTCACAGTGCAAAGGGCTTTACTAAATGGCGTAGTGCGGCTAGACAGATACCCCGCATGTTCTGCTTTATTAGCAAATAAGGAAACTTTTCGACAACTCATCCCCTTTAAGCAAGGTCATTGCTATCTGATAAATTTTCCTTCATATAAATAATGATTTATACATCATGTCTGATAGGCCGTTTTTTTGTGATAGTAAAGGTACATTTTATTCAGAAAGAAACACCATGGGGACTTTTGCGATTACAAGCTTTAATAAAATATGATTGGGTTTTAAATGGGTTATAAAATACGCCAAAGAGAAAAAAACAAACTTTGAATAGGTCATTGGCAAGTACCAGTATCTATACTATATCATAATGAAGTTCTCTGACAGCTCTGGAGGTCGAAAATTTATGTTATATCATTTTCTATTTACTATCAACAATGGCACTGGGGTAAACAACACAGGCATGAGAAAGAAGTGGAATCTTCGCCAGTTTCTTTAATTTATAACGGGGCTCAATCATTCAACAAATTGTACTTATGTTTGAATAGAGTTTGTTTAATGAAGATTGCTAAATGTTTGTATACATTATCTTAACTAATCTTGACTAATTATCTTTTATTTTTATTTGGAATATATAGCTTCAGTTTAAAATCAAATATAATAAGCAGTGGAGTAAGCAATCTATATCAAGCTTTGTTTGGTTGAAAATATCATAAAGCAAATTTTCAAATGATAGCTTTCACTCATGAATCTTAGATCCAGAAAGTTTATGGATTATTTTGATGTAAATAATTAAGAAAAATTGAGATGTTGAAAGCATATCCTATTGCTAAAAAGCTAATAGGGCTTCACAAAGTTTATTCAGACTATGTGGTATACAAAAATGTAAAACAAAGGCATCTTCAGATGTAACTTTGTTTAGCAAACACATTTCAACGTAAAACAACATAAACAAGTTTGTTCAAATAAACTTGTTGTAAAGCATTCACAGAGACGCAATGAAATGAGAAGTTTATTCATATTTTTCGATGGAAATTCACAAGGATTCTTTGTTAGGTTAATTTGTTACTTCTTACAAAACCAAATGTATTTCTATATATCTCAGATGAATATTGTTTATTGTCTGAATATACATGCGATTCTTCTCCAAATTTTAACCTTCAGAATAAAATTCGATCTACTCAATACTGTTTATTGATGCATTATATCGGAAGCAGCTGTTTTTACTCAGGACGGCCCCCCTCCTAATTAGTAACTCTACTGAACATTGACTGTAGTACTTGGGGTCACCGTGCCCTACGCAGATACTACAACATATATTACTGCCGCCAAATGCATTAATTTCAAATCATAGTCATATCCCCATTATCAGCAATGGCCTTAACTAAAGCATAACAAAACCTTTGAACTTGTCTAAAGAAATGCAGTCAGTGATACGTTTGATATGCCCGGAGCTCAATTGCTTCTAATTCAAGTTGACCGGATAATTCTTTTTCGGACTCTACTGTTAAAAACGCGTACTTGAATCCGAAAGAATTAGTATTTGGTATAAGTGCTTTACCAATAAGGTAAACTTGTAATAATTATTAAAAAACCCACAAAAAAACACCCCAACAACATCATAACACAAGAACGAAATCGGAACTCAATATTTCATTAAAAACAACATATGGAGAGATAACTAAACAATTTATAGTGATCTCCTACAAACGGGGATCTATCAATTTTTTTATTTCATAATATTGTTGAAGTCACTGTGTCTGGACAGGTGTATGACCGTTGCTGGGAAGCTGTCTCGTATCCAGATCCCTGAAAGGAACAATGTGACCAGTTGACACACAGACGCACAGAAACTAAGGTCAAAGTTTAAAGATGAAGGTCATGACCTTTATATTTTATTGGTTTAATCAAGCGTTTTATGAATGGCTTGTTTCTGTAATTACTGATGATATCATTACACAACAATTAGAACGCCTAATTGACCAGGTATAAGTACGTCATTACATTAATTATATGATTACTTACAAACAGTAACAGTGATTTCTTTGTTTTTATAATGACTCAGTATGTATATCGGCCAACCTGATTGGTGTTCAGTTAGATTTAAATGGTTTCCTTTTTGTCCTCATTTGTAAAAAAAACAATGCCCAGAAATTTTTTGAACAAATGAACAAATAAATGAATAACTAAAAAATAAATAGAAATTGATCAGTAAAAGAACAGTACGTAACGTATTTGGATTTGCGTTATATCTTTCATCATAGTTTCCTGTTTATTGTATGGGAGAATTTTGTTATATAGTTGTCCAATTCCAAGATGCGTATTCGGACGAAATAATACTGAAATAGCATTTTTTCTCATTTTGTTTTTTCCGTTTCTTATTTACCGGAAGGTGGTATTTTTTTCAAAAAAACAAATAATCCAAAACGAAGGAGGCTTCTGTGGATAGGTGGATATCCATGGGTCTTTCTAAAGGATAATACCATGTATGTCCACGATTTCCCATAATCTGCTGTCGTGATTTCTTTTCCTTGTTAGGGCTTTAGTTTACCGTTTCCCCATAAACAACTTTACAGCTCCCGGACTAGTTGTTAGTAGGTTACAACACCGCTGAAGCTGACGCTGTGCCCGCACGTCCCCGTTGTAATGACCAGGTAATGGTAAAACTTACAATGGAGATATTGATCGTACAGAGGTGGGCCTACTCATTATCATCCTGTATCCGTTATTATTAGAGTGTCAGGTCGAACGCACCGCTGTCAGCATCGATTGCCTTGGTCCTGATCTGACTGTAAATTTCCCCGAAATTAGGTTTTGCAATTTTAACCATAATTTTATGTCTGTTTCCTTGTAGTTCTAGATCTAAATTGCGTTCAATAGATTTGTTTATATTAAACAAAGACAGGACATTTTAGGTGATAAATAATACGAAATACAACCAAGTCTACTAAGTATGAAAGTTCTAATTACACCATGTGCAATATATACAAATTGAAATGTTTATTATGATAAAATGAAATAAATTAAGAAAACTATTCAATTTAAACATTTTGAATTTCATATGCAATATGCAAATTTTTGATAAGGACAAGAAAAAGAAAACATCTAACGCAAAATATTTATTTTTTCAACCCTTTTGGCTGCAATTTTGAAATAAAATATATTGAATTTTTTAAACATTTGCAACATTGAGCATGTCAGGAGTTTTTGAAATGTCAGGCACTTGACATGGTGAAGTACAAGTACCTATATAACATATATCTCTGTTTTACGTGTATACTCCTATAGATTGTGGCACTATCGGGTACATGCAAGTTGCATGCAGAACAAGGCATAAACTTGGAGTTTTCCCAAGTTAGAACCTGTAACCAAATGATCACAGGAAACTTGTTGCTACTAAATTATTCACCAAAACACAGTTTCATTTCAAAAACCCTGTTAAGATAAATGATATGCAAAGTTAAAATTTGTTATATAAATGACATAGTATTTCATTATACGCTCAAGCTGTCGGGGCTAACCATTGGCTAGTGGCCAGAGTGGTGAAAACGCCAAGACATGTACTGACTTCTCGGGTCTATATTATTTAGATTTGAATTGATTCTAGTCCTATCGTACAAATTTACGTATCTGAATTTGGTGGGCTTAGATTTTAGCCCCGACTGTAGACCAAATTGATGATGCCTAGTGGACTGGGAGGGCGCCAGTTATTTTGCTGACACCGTGTTTAACGTTTTGTGCCAACAAACTATCCCCACTCGCCTTAAGACTTCTACAAAACTCCGATGATTTAGCTATGTTTCGTGAGCTGGCTCTCCCAACAGCTGCAAAATACAGGCTTTTAAAGTCCCGCATTTGCCAATGTAGAAGTCAGCTCGTAACAAACATATCATTTTCTCGCCACCATCCCAGCGAAATCATAGCGTACTTGACAGTTCATTTTGCTGAACATTGGTTCGAATTGCAGCAAGACACCTCTTTTCGTTCACCTAAATTGCTTCTAGCCATTAGCGTGTCTACTAAGAATGGTCTACAACCAAGCCTCCAAGCTTGGACAAAGACTCTGAAATCGGAAACCTTGTCAGGGCAATATCAAGGCATCAGTGGCGACTAAAACACTTCCAGGAGACTTTAATGTCCATTGAGCGTTTTAAATCATAGAATTCCGTTTCAATGTTTCATATTAAACGTAAACCGAACAGGAGAAGCATCAAAATAAAGAGCCGTGACACTATTTCAATGGGCACCCTATCAGCCATGACGTACGATAATTTGTTCAACATCCTCCAATGATCGGTAAACTAGTAGAGATGTTATGATGAATTGCCAACGTTTTAAAGAACACTTTTCAGCTTCATTAAAATATTGAATTGCTTGTATATACGACTCGTGTGACCTCATGACAACAGAATCTATTGACGCTATTGTACAGCCTGCCGGAGTAATCATTTCAAATTCAGACGACAATTGACTACTTACACGTATATTAACATACCCCAGTCCGCTTAAACGAAACATTGATACGGTATGTGTAACTTTATGTGTCAGTATATTTTACACTTTCATTTATTGTTATTCTTTTTTAAACATGAATATTCAGTTTGGATAACGCTAGCGGGTGTTAAGCGCTGTTTAGGTATGTGATCTTTTGTAATATACAAATCGTAAAATGAGTTTTTTTTAACATTATCTTATAAAGCTAGTTACTGCATAAGTTTTTCTCAATTTTTAAACATCATGACAAACACTGTATAATGTTGGATATGTCTGTATGTTAATTTTTTTTCCAGTGTATGTTGTTAATGACGTAATATAGATTTGATCATTTGACTGATTTGCATATTAGGAAGTATCACCGGTTATTTTAGTAAAAACGAATGTGATGTTTCTTTTCGCAATCATTCAGCCGTCAACAAGTTAAAAGAATAAGTACAGGACTCGCGTTTTCTATTCTATGGTTTCTGTTAAATGCATGATGGCTGTATCGATGTGAAACATGCAGGCAGGTTACAGGTCCCTGGTGATACCAACTATCTCTCTGAATGTATGGCCGGATTAGTTGCGTGACGACTGCCCTATCAAGGTTTGCTCTTTTTCCGTGCCATTTAAATCTTTTTATTTTGTGTGTACTATGTTGAAATATATCGAGATGTTTCAATTAAAGCCGTGTGATTGATGTCAATTTTTTATTCTAAGGCGAATTGAATGAGCAGAGAGGCCATGTTTGGACCCAGCAGGTGAAAGGTCACGCTAGCCGATCAGCTTTGTTTGCCTCAAGCATGCCCATGTTCAGAACACGCACAAAATACAATGGGAGGGTAGAGTAATCCCTCGCCTTTCAGTCCTTACAATTGATGTTACATCTTCGAGAAACACGGGAAAAAATTAAAGCATTGTATCGCGACTAGAGTCTGGCATTTTTCCCGAAGAAATTACTCCGTTTATTGACCAGATTCGCGTGAATGGGGCCATCCGCAGCCAAGGGCTTCCGACTCGAATGAGCCTATACATGAATGACGATCCTGCTATGTCTGCTTTCATCGCCCCTCTGTAGTGAGAGAGGGACGGCGTACATGACTGGAATCCTAATTCAAGAATTGGCCAGCATTACCCTCGTCGTTCTGATACTTGTGTTAGATGTATACGGAACATAAAGTGTCTTTGAGTATTGCTGCCATCCCCAGTGCACCGATATCTCTTAGAGTATTGGTATCGGTATGGAGGCATGAGATTAGGGGTCGTTACAGCGACAAACAGATATCAACTGAAATACATTACAACCATCAATAATTATATCCTACAACGCCGAGATCGTATACGTGAATCTTGCCAAATGGTAAAAGGAAACAAGATCTGACTATCTGAAAGTGACGCCAATGGGCTCGTCGAGTGAAGGTCCCTGGGAATGCTAGATTTCTAAATACTGTCATTATCCAGCTGATTAAGACTGGGGCTGCATTTTAGAGATTCGACAAATACAACCGTTTTCTATAGGCCCTTCAAAGACTAAAAGTATAAACTGCTTTGCAGTTCCGTGTAATTCTGAGTGAAAAATATCCACACACGACATCTACATAAGCGCCTTTTTCAACATTCTGATCTTTGACAGCCAGTTCGTAGAAAATTACAAACTACTTGAAAGTCTCTACATGTTCTATGAAACAATTTTTTCTCTTTTCAGAATCATATTCATTTCTGGGCTAACAACATATATCCTTGGTTATATCTAATTGTACAGATGTGTATGTTACTCCATTATAATGGTTTTAATTTATCTGTGATGGAAAACTGATTAGTTCTTCCCGATTTTGTCCGGTCTGGTGCTACTGACTGAAACAGAGAGCAGGATTTCTCGTATTAATTATCTTACCATGTTACTCTCGTTAGCTATTGTCAAGTTTTGAATGCATTTCTTGGTTGTAAAGTGATATTGCAATAAGAAGGTGAGATTATCCCTTTAAATAGATTTTAGGAAAATTATTTTGTGACCTAAAACAGGTTAAAGAACATTTCTTTTGTAACTTGCTGAAGGATATTTTTATTCACCTCCATAGTCACAATAATACTAAATAATGTAGCGTCCAAGTCTCACTTCCCGTCAGGTATTTGACTGATGTTAACAGAAAAGTGTGCTGAAATAGTAATTTTCCGAACAAAATTGTTTAATTTCATCAAAAAAAGGAAAACCAGCCCAGAAACGACGTAAGCGGGGACCTTAATTTACCTTTAACCGTGGGTACTTTTCTCTAGATCTGTCCCTCACGCTAGGGCACTGATATTGACAGTGTATGGAAACATTTCAGCGAGAGGATTACGATGTCCGGCGATGCTTTATGCCTTTTATTTCATAATTACACATGAATAGTAAAATTCAATTCAGAAAAAAATAAAAAAAAATAAAAACGCATGTGATAAGATTCATGTGCGTTTAAAAAAATGAAAATGTTGCTTTACTATAGAAAACGTAAGAGCCTATGAGAACTAAGATTGTACAAACCTTATTCAATACGATTCTTCAGCTTGAAAAGAATATTTATGAAAAGAAAATTTGATTATTGACCTTGAAAGTAGAACGAAAACGACACATTTTAAAATTAAATTAAACAGCATTCTGTAGATAAGAATGAGGTCGTTATGATATTCAAAACATGGTTTAAACATTATTTTAGATTGACGTATACTTTGCCACGTAAAGCACTTTAGAATTTGACCATTGAAAGTAATGACAGATTAAGGAAATGAGTAAGATGGAAAGATATCTCTATATCTTCAATTCAACATCAACAGCAGGAATTCGTTTGTGTCTTCATTAAAAGCTGATCATTACGAATACCTAAATAAAAGGTTTACGTTCTAGCATTCAGCAGATTCCTGTTAAATACTGAGATTATAACTCATCGTTAAGCTGCCATTAAGCTGACGAGGCTCTATCCGTGTAGGGTAGGGATAAAGGTGGCCAATGCCATATAGATGGTATTCTTTACACCTGCATGATCCTAACATCACAAGTGTGAAAATCAGATCTTTACATCGCTGCCTTTTCTCAAATCTTTTTCCTCGGAGGGAGAAAATAGCTCTACTGACATTAATCATATTTTATTCCCATCTATCATTCACGGTTATATGAACGCTTTGTCTGGTTCACGGTAACTCTTGAAAGCTGCCTCCTCGGTCTTCAGGTCGCTTTGGTATTCCACATGACTACAGGGATAAGAGTCTAATACACCTTTGTACGATTTCAAAATGTTCACGCCAGCGTCGTCATCATTTTATTCAATATCATGATTTTGATTTATAAAATATAAATTAAAAAAAAATGTATAACAACAATAAAATCGTCATGTCTGATCATGAACGGGAAGGCTAATCGATATATACTGCAGAACTCTTTTGTTTTGAAAATTACAAAACAACAATATGTGTGATATGGAGCGAGCACTCGTATTTGTTTCCGTGTTGAAATTCTCGCAGTCTCATTATATATAATTAATCGTTATGTTTGACGACTGTAGTATTAAAATAAAGGTAAATACTTTTTTCAGCAATGTGTGCTTCCATCAAAAACTTATAATAAACTAAATATTGAATTTCCTCGAGCATCTAAATCCACACTCAATAAAAGTTTTAAAGACTTGGTCAATACTAAAACAACAATCAACCAGTTCTAGATTATTGAAATACATAAATCAAACGAAATGTGGTTAGGTTCCTTGATTTGTCCGAGGGTGTCATGATAAGTACCACACGTGGTGCCGGAAATCTGGTGATTTATAGTGTCCTTCCTGTTATTTTCGTGTCTCCTCGGTTCCCTGTGTTGGTGTTTTCGTTTCTACTTCGATCGCTAGTTTTGTCTTTGTGTTAACTCTGGCTGAAACGAATCTCATCAACAACCCTTCATATGTAAAAGGGGCCGTGGTGGCCAAGTGGTTAAGGCGTCGGACATTCTGCTACCACTAGCCCTCCACCACTGGGTCGCGGGTTCGAGGCTTACGTGGGGCAGTCGCCAATTATTGGCCGTAGGCCGATGGTTTTGCTCCGGTAACTTCGGCTTTCCTCCACTACCAAAACCTGGCACGTCCTTAAATGACCATAGCTGTTAATAGGACGTAAAACACAAACAAACCAAACCAAAACATCCTATGTAAATTAATGTAATGGGTATTTCAGACATCAATAACACTGTAGGTCGTTTGAATAGGATAACACATGGTTATCTCACGAGAATTTCGTTAATCATCTGATAGATCGAGTGTAGGTTGGTAGGTGGGTGTTGGTAGATGCAATATGATAACGTCTCTGTAAAATATGTTCAGTTGGTTTTGTTTTGTCCGTGTCTTTCCCTTTTTGATTTTTTCCTACATTTTCTGCTTGGATATATATATTTTAGTAATTAGAAAGTCAAGCCCACTAGGACCATTTAAAAGTGATATCTATGCTATTACTGTCAGTCCCGTCTCACTTACTCGTCTTCCTGTTAAGTGCCACTGATCATCCTCCGAGTCTCTTCCACGTTTAAGTGTCACTTGGTTCACCACTATGGAGTGGGAGGGTGGAGGGATGGAGGGAGGAGGGAGGAGGGCCTGTTACGTAGATAGAACATGACAGGCTTAAACAGCTCGACGGAGAAACAGGGCGATTAATGTGTCTCATATTGATTCAAACGCTTTCTAACTAAACACAATCATATAGTTTATTGAACTTTATCGTCCTTCCGTTTTCATTACAGATCGACCGTCCACACTTCCTGTGGTGGCTTGAACCCGTCCTGTCATCAAACCTCCTACCCCATTCAAAATGGCTGCTGGTGATCATGGCGAGGCTGCTACTGTGTCCCACAATCGGTGGTGTGTTGTAAGTGTTCGCTATCAAATACGACAATTCAGGCAAATTAACGCCAAATTTGCCCAAGGCAAAGTGACTGATCTGCCGTTATTGTTCTCCAGATAAAATAATTAAATTACGAGGCTGTGGTCCCTTGTGATCGTGGTCCTAAGGGGCCGAAGAGGGAGAGATTTTCACAAGTTGTCTGACACTATCTTTCTCTATCTGAAAATGTCGATGTCAAAACACGCAAAAAAGCAGTGATAATTTTTTCATTTATTGATATTTTGTTTTTTTGTTTCCACTCGGCAAGACTAACGATCGATAGTGTTACACCAGAGACAGTTTATCTCCGAATGATTTCTAAATCCTCTTGTTTTTTTACTGCTGGTCAGATCGATTACAGATGTAGACTACGTTAAATGTGTGTTAATTACCCAGTTATGCATGTTAGGGCGATAAATAACAGCTAAATGGTTCTTAAGATATGTAGTAGACAATACTCCATGATAAATAATGTGATTTGTGCACTAGTTGGTGGGCGGCAAATCCGAGTATTTCGAAAAGGAATAATTGAATGTTCAAATTATATGTAGATATTATACTGTCTTTTATTATCATGTATATTTAGGTCGTTATCGAGTGCACCTTGTCGGTCTATTGTCATATCATATATTGGATATATTAAGTTGTTAGTTCAGACAAAACAAAGACGAATCATATATATATATATAAATATGAAAGTGAATTTTACTGAAACTTAAAAAATCTATCTATATCATTATATTTGGGAGGAAGGACGTTTGTTGTCATTGAACAAACGCCATGATGCCTAAATTATTACAAATGTTCTTGGGTTGTTCTTGTACATTTAGTATATGACGAATTGTATGACGTATTACATGACGTAATATATGACTTGATGTATGACGTATTACCTGACGTAATACATGCATTGTTGTATGACGTATTACATGACGTAATATATGACTTGGTGTATGACGTATTACATGACGTAATACATGACTTGGTGTATGACGTATTACATGACGTAATACATGACTTGCTGTATGACGTATTACATGACGTAATATATGACTTAGTGTATGACGTATTACATGACGTAATATATGACTTGTTGTATGACGTATTACATGACGTAATATATGACTTGGTGTATGACGTATTACATGACGTAATATATGACTTGGTACATGACGTATTACCTGATGTCATATATGACTTGGTATATGACGTATTATATTACGTAGTATATGGTGAGTAGACCATGGAGCTTTAAAATAAAAAAAGGAAGAAAATAGAATACTATTGCTGAAGTTGAGCACAACATATTATTTATCAAAACACAAAGTTACCCCTCGGGCTTGAGTTGAAGCTAAACAATGTAACAATGCGGTTTGTGACTGTCGTGTCCATGTGACAGATATTTTGTCGGAACCTCATGTTAGGGTTCTGTGCGTCTGACAATAGTATGATTTTTGACTAAATATGTGCTACACATCAATAATTGTATACTGGTATACTATATATGTCTCGTAAAGCGAAAACCACGAACCTGCATTTGGTCAGAAGTCGATTCTTCATGTTGATGTCAACACAATGTACAGCTATACAAATCAAATACTAAAACTACAAAAACATCTGTCATATCTTGGGGCATACATTTCTGCAGCTTTTAAACATTGAATTTCAGGTCAATATTGCGACAGGTTAACATATTATTGCTTACTAAAATTTGAAAAAGTCTTAATGCTGTATACTTACGTAAGTATTGAAAGAGATTTTCAGTAGAAGAGTACTGCTGTGAAAAGTTTAGGAAAATAAAAAATATTTCTTTTGTAATGACGTCATAATAACATAAGAATAAAGTTGTGTGTTAACATAAGCTGGTCCCTCCCACACAGCCATTTGTTGCTGGTGCTGTGTTTTACCGACATACACACAAACACACACAGTCGACACGGGATATCTAATGACGCGGTTAAATGTCACCTCGGCTTTGTATGTGAATTAACAGTACCGTACTTACTATGCTAAATGTAACATTTTATTTGTATATTTATTCATGGTACAGTACTTACCCAACTAAATGCAACATCAGATTTGTATCATATTAATACCACACTAAGTACTATATGCCAAATGTAATATCACGTATGTTTGTATATACATATAATTGTATCACCTACCAACCACAAAATGTAAAAAAATAAAACCACTTTCCGATTGGAAACTGTTCGGGTCTCTCCGTCTAACTGATAGAGTAATCGGGGACCAATCATGCCGTGACGTCAGATTCAAATTATGACGGAAATTCTCGAATGGTTCTAACATATTTTCCAAAATGAACTACCGCGGACCATAGAATAGGTTTGAACAGAACTGTTTTTGCATATCATAATAAATGTGAAAAAAGATGGTTCTAAAACCTTAAATAAATGGTACCTGTCTTACCTTACTTAACGTAGCAACATATTTGTATGTATATCAATGATACCGAAGTCATTTTGCCAAATATTACGTTGGTTGAGTCTAATGGCTTTATCAAACAAAAAGCTGCATCACGTTTCTTTGCATTAAAGCTACCGTAGTTACTGTAACCAACGACAACTATCTATTTGTAAAATGATTTTGATATTTTGGTTCAAGCGGTAAGATTGTTACGATACCAAATGATATATGGACTGGAAAACATTTCAGATTTTTTTTTTTTTTTTTTTTTTTTTTTTTTTATTCATTTTAGAATTTCCACCAAAACCCCCGCAAATATTAATAGATAGATGAAGGATAGGGAGATCCGGTTGCTTAATATGATACATTTTACCTTCTTTACTAGGAGATTTCCACTACTGAGTATTGATTCCAAAATACACAAAATTTCAATTTCGTTAAGGTACAATAAAACACCTTCTCGGCTTTTGATGTTTTGCCCAACAATTTTATTTATGCAAAACCTCTGCTTATGTTAATCTCAACGTATCTAATTGATTATATCGCTTCGCCAAAATGTATAGCATACAAACCATGATTCAAACATGAAAATAAGAAATGTCTTTATATAGGGATTGAACGGCGTTCATGCCGGTATGAACGTAAATCGGTCACATCCATATTGCATGAAGCTCTCCTAATATGTTGCACCATTATCTTTGCTTAAGGTACGTTTCAAAAAAAAAAGACATATCTAATTTGACGAATAATGATTTCTTTTGCATCGAATATATTTATCCAATACGTCACACGGAGTACACCAGAATCTCTATTTTACAGCTTACTGAGGACTTCAGACACCATACAAAGATCCCTGCTTGAAAGCGTCCCGGGACGACCTTCACCTTCAGTAGGCTCTGAGTTTTGTCACAGTAATTATGACTGGCAGATCAAGTTATACATATCCCCCAGAGTTCAACCAATCATGGAATGCGTTATATTGATATCATTCATAACCAATATCCCATAATTTTTCATGAATCGTCTCCGCGTAGCTGTAGCGGTGTGATTGATGCCGACACACGTGTGCCATATAATGCTTTAGTATGATCGAGTTGGGACGCGGCTATTCTGGGGACAAACGTCGCTACTAAAGTGGAACCTACTGCTAAATTTCGGGTAACTAGTCACTTTACCTGTCTGTAGCGGTCTGTTTCTCTAAGTCTCTGCTAAGTGGTTGCTAAGGATAGTCTAGCACGGGTCCACATCCCCGAAACTCTGGTACTGGTCACTCAATTAAGTATTTAAAACGGTCACTATTCCCAAAGCCTCTAGTAACCAGAATGTTATGGTAGCACTTGCCTCTAAATGTCCTGTAACTGGTCTTTCAGATAGTATACAGTGGACTACAGCGATCTAGTAATATGAAGTGTCCATTACCATTTAGTAACTGTACACTCATGCTTTCTTTAGTTATCTTGGAGTCACGGCTTCTGTGATAGAAATTAGCAATCGTGCTATCGCAAAACTTGATTGTACTATAACGAAAGCTATTATATAACAAACGACTTGGGAAACTGAGCAGCCATGCTTATCTCGGAACCTGTTGAATAATAAGCTCTGGTTGCTTAGCAAACAAACTCGAAGTTTCTTTGGTGAATAACTCTGGTTACTCAATGGTATTAACCTCTTAGACTTAAAAAGCAAACCTACTATTTAAAAATCTAAAAAACAATTGAACTTGAAGAAATACAGAGCACACGTATTTTAAACTATACCATAAAGTTTAACTCAAATGTTACATGAAAGTCATGAATCTCTTCTTCACATTAATAATATTTCAAATACATCACATTTCAGTCACTCATCGTTTAAGTTGTACACGAAACTTTCATTAACCTGAGAGGAGGAAACAGGGTAGTAAAGCGATTATCTGGAGCTCAGCACATTTCACACCATTAACTACATTAATTCAAAAGTGTTTCTAAAACATATTAAACCGGAACAATTAAAATTAATAATACTTTTTGAATCATTTATCAGGTGTTGTTCGTCAATGAGACAGGATGTATCTCTGGTTATGAGTAATTAAGGCCCTTAACGTCTAATTAACCGCTTATGAGGGTGTCTATTGTATGGTACACGTTCGAGTTAGCTGGTTCATTGGGTAATTAAAATTTGCCATTAAATCGCGGAGGGGATGCTACGTGAACAGGGTGAGAGCACGGTTATTACGTGGTGTGCCTCAGACGGAGTGTTGTAATCGAACGATTACATTATAAGTTTTTCCCAGATTAACAAACTTAATCAATACCTTTAATTAATATTTCTATCTCTGCTCTATTCATTACTGTAAGAATTTTTAAACCTAAATTTTCCTATCCCGGATTAATGGCTTCCCCAAACATAGAAATTTAAACTGTAAACACTGAGTGTACTAAACTCCTGTAAAACCTATGTGATAACATCACAAATATTTAGCTGATTTTCCTCAATAACATTCGTTCAGGTCCAATCTAGTTTATTATGTTTATTGAGCTAACCATAGGTACGGATTGTATATGAAGTTCAGAAAGCAAATATGACAATAAAATTACACTTTTTTTATTTCGTTTATGACATTGTGTTGTTATTTTCATAGATGTATTTAATTGTGTGAAGCTGACGATACTTTGAGTCAGATTTTTTTCTATAAGAATATTTGACTCGAGTACATGATATTGATATTGTTGGAAGTTGACAATACTTGACTAGCTCCATGAGCCCTCTGATTGGGTAGTCCTAATTACATGCCTTCGCTGGTCCGACCTATTTGGTGTTGGATTTATTGGTCATTTAAAATATAACGTGTAGCGTGCTTTTTGTATTATTTTGATCGGGTATTTAATACCCTTCCCCAGACCCCAATATAGGATGGTTACAGCTCTCCAAATGGCGACGTTTATTTCGCAGCTATTATACAAGAAGCGTGGAAAAGGATTATTTTCTTTAGTTCCTAATTGAAGTTTGTCAGGTTCTGTGAGGCCCCTGTGTTGGTATATCTGAAAGGTGTGTGGTACAGAATGGCGAACATGATAGAATAGGAGAAATGGTGTTCGGTGGTGTCCATTTCTGACATTGACGATTTTTAGTGGGAGCGTAATTGACATCAAAATTATCTAAAGATAATAGGCTTAGTAAAACACTCTAATTGGAGGCTATTTCCGCTTCATGTTTTTTGGCCTGGAATGATTCTAATGTTCACACTGTGTTTGGAGGTGTGTGGTAATTGATATAGGGCTTTAGATTACAAGTAGGTGTGTTGGTTTTATGATATCCGTGACAACATAAATGTTTAGCGATTATTTGGGTGAGAGGTTGTGGTGTTGTTGTAATCGTTGGGCCGTTATGAATTATTGCAGCTAATCATAATTGCGTTTACTCCTCCGTCCGTCCATCCACCAATTCATCCATCCATCCAGCTGTCTATCCATCCATCCCATATAAACTTTGGTATCTTCCCCCTTCATTTAATAATAAAATTATATGAAATATAACTATTCAAGTCAACTAACCTATCATATTTCTCATAAGTGCCGAGCGTGGTTGAAAACAGAGTTTTTTTTAGTTATATTTACATCATCTAAGAGCTCTAATATTGTTTTTGCGAGTAGTTGTTGTATACTTTGTCATTGGATGTTGACGTTATGGTATATTTTGCCCTTGTGTGTTGACGTTAAGGTATATTTTGTCCTTGTCTTATGACGTTAAGGTATGTTTTGTCTTTGTCTAATGACGTTAAGGTATACTTTGCCTTTGTCTAATGACGTTAAGGTATGTTTTGCCTTTGTCTAATGACGTTAAGGTATTTTTTGCCTTGTCTAATGACGTTAAGGTATACTTTGCCTTTGTCTAATGACGTTAAGGTATTTTTTGCCTTGTTTAATGACGTTAAGGTATACTTTGCCTTTGTCTAATGACGTTAAGGTATATTTTGCCTTTGTCTAATGACGTTAAGGTATTTTTTGCCTTGTCTAATGACGTTAAGGTATACTTTGCCTTTGTCTAATGATGTTAAGGTATTTTTTGCCTTTGTCTAATGATGTTAAGGTATTTTTTGCCTTTGTCTAATGACGTTCAGGTATACTTTGCCTTTGTCTGTTGACGTTACGGTATATTTTGCCCTTGTGTGTTGACGTTAAGGTGTATGTTGCCCTTGTGTGTTAACGTTAAGGTATATATTGCCCTTGTTTCTTGACAATAAGGTATACTTTGCCCTTGTGTGTTGACGTTATGGTATATTTTGCACCTTTGTTTAAACGCTCTTGCAATTTTGTCTCTGTGTGTAGCCGCTGTGGTATTTTTTGTCTGTGTGTAGCCGCTGTGATATTTTTTTGTCTGTGTGTTTTGACATGGTGGTATATTTTGTCCTTGTGTGCTGCCGATGTAGTATTTTTTGTCTGTGTGTAGCCGCTGTGGTATATTTTGTCTGTTTGTAGCCGCTGTGGTATATTTTGTCTGTGTGTAGCCGCTGTGGTATATTTTGTCTGTGTGTTTTGACATGGTGGTATATTTTGTCCTTATGTTTTGACATGGTGCTATATTTTGTCCTTGTGTGCTGCCGATGTCGTATTTTTTGTCTGTGTTTAGCCGCTGTGGTATATTTTGTCTGTGTGTAGCCGCTGTGGTATATTTTGTCTGTGTGTAGCCGCTGTGGTATATTTTGTCCTTGTGTTTTGACGTTGTGGTATATTTTTTTTCTTGCGTGTTTTAACGTTATAGTAAAATTATTTTCTCTTGTACTTTTAAGCAAACAACAATCAGCTATACTATTGATGATAATGCTCTATGTCCTTTAAACATTAGTTCTACTCTGTTGTAATGAATTAATGCAAAAGTGAGCAAATACAATTAAAAGTAGTTCAAGAGTCGTGGCATATATTTAATGATGCAACACTACAGTAAGAACTTCAAATGTCACTCTCGTTTTTTTATTGACAATTAATCTTTAACTAAACGCAGATCAATAGAAAAGGGGAAAAGCATAGCTAACAAGAGGTCGAGGCAGGCGTTTGATCCAGGATCATGTTAAGAAATTCCGACATTTCAAAAAGTGTCCTTGACATTTCGATGTGATATTGGATTGTTTTTGTTCTATTTGCCCGCTGAACAAATTAGCCTACAGAAGTGTCCTGAGACATCAAAACAAACAAGGGCTAAGCCTGTCACTAAGTGATGTTTAGTCGGCTGTTTATTAAAAAATTGCACCTTGAACTTAAAATTATCTACTATTGATATCTTTTGTTTCACCGGCATGTCTATTGTTTTTGACAAACTAATCAGAAAGAGCATTTGAACTGATGTAATATTAAAGCAAAAGATTATTTTTATAAATCAATGTTTGACATGAGGTAATCACTCAAGGATGCAGGATCACCACTTTATTATACCATTACCCTTATACTGATACTCGGCTGACACATCTTGTGCTGAACTGGCGTTTCAATTCTCTTATGTTAGATTTATCTAACAAAGAAAAAGACATTTCGATACACAATAAACAATCAACACTTCATTTAAAAGCAAAGATATGTTATCAAAATTGAACTTTTTCTTTTCTTTTTTTCTTCATGTTTTGCGTTAATTTACTTAATTGATATTCCGATTATTAAGAAAGCAATATGTAAGTTACAGTTCAAAAGTAATCGATGATGGTCAAGGTATTTCTCTGAAATTTCCTCAAAACAACTAAATATATGATTTTGTTTTTGTTTTTCGATTGACATACTATATGCTAAAGGAGCACATACATGGTTTTGTAGATGTTTCATCATGCATATAAATGATCACCTCAAACTACGTCTATCCTTTTAAATTTAATACTAAACTTATATTGTATCAATCTTATCTGGATAATTGGCACTTTATGGCACGAATCACTGATATTAGCATATATTTATGGATGACATGCGTCATTGGTTTCAAAATTTTAGTTGTCACGAAGAGCATATGATACAATTAATTTTCCAATTGGCTTTGAATTTAAACAATACGTCAATCAAAATTGATTCACCTGTTTACCTAAGTTGTTAATGGACATCGCTCACTACGTGTAAAAGGAGAGATTCCTGAATGTTCCTAGTTGATACATAGAGCATTATATAGGCGTAACTTGTAATTATAATTTGGATATGCAGCATACACTATCAAGCGAGATTGTGCATGTTTCCGTATTGACACCAGGAACCTGCTTCTAACTTTGAAAAGGTGTAGATTTCTGTGTGTGTGAATGATGGCCGCTTGTACACGTTTACCCTAGAAATCACTTAGATTTCGAATAATTATTTCAATAATTGACTGCAGATATAACGTTCATTTGAATGCGTGAAATGTAAAGTAAACAACATAGATCTATATCTCTTGTTAAAATGAGTTGGGATAAATAACTCGGAGATCATGTTTATCTTGCTAGGATATTAATAAATTGCATATATATATACACATATATAAAAGATACATACCTGCAACCATGGACCGACCTGACATAACACTCTTGTACTGTATGTCTTAGATAATTACATACCTCAAGCTTCTCTTGATTTAACAGGACTCATGCTTGTTGTCATGTTTAAGTTCCAGACGTGCTTTTTTTCCAGATATCTTAGTTTCACCACATTTCATATTGCTCTTTCCTTTCGACGTGTGCTTATTTGATTTCTCTCCTTATCTTAAAATGATAATGTTTAGCATCACACTATTCTTTTTTTTGTGTTTGAATGGTTCAACTTTCGTGCCACTTCCCAGTGAGACATAATTTAAAGATGAAAAAACCGTCTTTATCACATGTCCTATCATATGTTGGCGATCCATATATAAGGAACAATTATGTACATGCATCTACATATGTAACATAGAATATCAACCGATTTTTAATTATGGTCATTTTTATAATATGTCTTACACTGTTTTGAAAATTACACTTAGGATAGATACTAACTTTGTACAAAATGCATTTCCCTTCCAAATGAAATTATTACTTAGATGCTTGGAAAATAAAAAGTTAAAAATTAAAAAAGAAACTATTTTTTATATTTATAATAAAATATATAAAATGTTAGATTTATTGATTACATGGACGATACAGTTAAAAAAAATAACACAATAATGCAAGCATCCATAATGCTAGGTAACAATTATTAAAGTTTGTGTAAGGGAGATAATCACAGGTATAATGTGACAAGGTACCATAATATTATAGTTTTAATCAGTACATGTGTTCATTTAAACGCAATATGCATTGTTTAACTACTGATATGCTTTTCAAAAAAGAAAAAAGAAAAAAGAAAGAAAGTTTCAAACCATGGGTTTTCAGCTTTGCCAAAACATTTAGCTTCCACCCTGAAATAATTGTCAAATAACAAAAGCGTTTTAATTTGAATATGTGTTGAAGACAACGGATATCCGGCGATTTAAATAAGCGTTGTGTTGATAATAAAATCGAGAAGCTATACCTCAAGGTTTATTAGAATGTTTTTCTTCAAGCTAATGTTCTGAACCCCTGGTTAGCATTTGAAGAACTGTTATATATTTTCCTGGTATTGAGATTTTTCTTAAGATATTTTTTAATCTTACATACTGTTCATGAACTTTTGCTTTTTGTTTAGATAGGGGATAGGTGTATAACTTTTTCGACTCTTCTATTGCATAGATCGTAGACATACTGCATGCTAAATGGGGCGATGCTTTTTTCTGTTCAAGCGTATACACAGGTGGTTAGCTCGTGGTTATCGTAAAAGGCGTGCATTTTTATCATTCTCGCCGGGAGACATTGCTTACAAGTATCACATATGAAATCAGGTCTGTTCCTGGATAGTGTCCTACAGTTAAAAGGATTAGTTTAACAGTTGAACGACAATACTTAAAAGACTCGATTGTGCAGAAGAAACATGTCCTTCTTTATAATACTATGTTGTTTTCCCTTTTGGTTCGGTTTCTGTAGTTGCCTTTTCGTGTCGTCTTTGAGTCCCAATTTAGACATTGTTCGGTGACGGTTTCATGTGTTATTCATCTAGTCAACTTGTTTTCTTGATCAATGTTTCACCAAGCATCATTCATACTGTCTTACTTTATTCTTCTATTGGTTCCTAATAAATTTCTACTGAAGGAATTTTTACACGACATTTTTCAATAGTTGCTTCCTTTATTTGTATCTGAACTCTGTGTAATATGGCTATTGATGTTGCAGGTGGATTATCAGTCCCCGAGGTTAGCCGTAACCTTGGTGCTGGAACTTATGCTGGCACTAAAAAATTATAGCAAAAATTGTAAGTTTATATAACGTTTTAAATTGTTTTGTTAACACAATTTTCTTGCCATTTTTGAACTCGTTTTGATCCTTCTTTAGAAATGGATTCTTTTGACCTTGAGTACTACTGACGGATCCTAAATGAAGGCAACGGCAATATGGCGCAATATAATTGTCCTTCTGCATCGGCACACTTTATACTTTTTATAAATGATTGCTTAATTCTTATTTCTTTAAATTATCATACTTTCGTATCAAATGTGGTTGATATATCAATGTTATCATCGTAATTTCTATTTGTTTTTTAATTATATTATCTTGAATAGAATAACTACGGAACCTTATGTGACATGTGACTTTCCAAGCGATTTAGCATCATATGGCATTTTTGGGAGAATATGTTCTCTCAAATTATAACCGATTCACAGCAAAAGAACATCAAATCAGGTTTAATCAGAATGTTTGGCCAGCTACTTTTAACAGTGCCACCGTCTGTATCTTTTTGAAAGCATTAACAAATTCTTAATGTTTTAATGATACGTTTTATTTTGCAATGTCCTTGTTTATTTCGACTTGAAGAGTTCAAACTTTGTCTTACTCCATTCATGTTGTGGGAAGTATATATTTTTTTTTTTTAGATTAAAAAGATATTTGGAGAGAAATACTTTATATTTATTCTACTCAACCATATATTATGTTAATAATACTGTTATTTGTTAAAATAGTAAACATTTAAAAACGATATAGTTCTCTCATCATCTAAAACCGAGTACAACATGATACTGAATTAAAAACAGCACTAGAAGAACAACAGTTAGCATTTATTTATTTTTCATAAACATTAAGTGTAGGAGAACGTTCTATCCCTATCTCAGATGCTGAAAACATTATGTAAATGAATGATAAAACAGTCAAAATGCTATCTATCTCACCACCTGTTACACTTACAGATTAATAAGCTCATACGTTTCCAATTAATTATGTATTTCAGACATTAAAATATTTTTGATTCATTGCACAACAAACTCGTGACCAAATTTGCCGTACTGAACATATATGTGTTAAAAATAAAAGAATAACTTGTCTTCGTTGTCATAACTTCAAAACCGAGATAAGTAAAATTCTTTGTAGTTGTATAATAATATTAAATATTGAAATAGTCTTGTAATGCAATTTATCAAAATACATTAGTTGTTCGGGATATATAAAAAGCTTTAAGTGAAGAACACGATGTTAATTTGTACATCTTCCTGCTGAAAGCCCAATCAAACACCTGGGTCTTCTATCTGAATCGTGGTGACATTGATACATTTGTATACATCAACGGTTCTTGTCACATTTGGTCTGATAACGCTGGTTACATAACGTGTGGTTCATTTGATGTACGATCTGATATCTCATAATGAATTCTTTGTATTGTTTAGTCTGGCTTTGACAGTTATTTCAAATTAGTCTTCCTGTCTTTGTTCGAATATTACACAGCGTTCTTTGTTGGGATATGATTTCATTGACGGTTTGAGTTACACACATATCATTATTACAACAGTGCTGGGAAATATACTACAACAGTATATAATTCATCCTTTGATGTAATTCCTAATCCAAACATCTTAATGTTAATTTGCAAAGACCATGTCCTTCTGCACGGAGTTTCTTTTTTTCGATTTACTTGCAGACATTTTTGTTCTCCGTTTATTTACAAAAACCTCGAATACGATTTCTGTATGTCAAAGGCTTTAAGGCGTTCACCATCATACGCAGAAACAAGAAATCTAACATTTTCAGATTTATATAGGTCTTGTGGTATGACATTTGCATCAAAATATAAGAAATACCCATTTAAGTACCCATATATCGACCAATGGAAATTACTCATGATACAGATCTGCATTTAATTTTGATTGATAACGTGTAACATATTACGTATAACATATCACGTACTCATATTACTTTGCACCTTAGCATTCTAATGGCAGCACTCTGGGTTTAACTTCGTTATGCTTGAAAGCTAACCTTAAAGTTAAATAAGGGATATTTTCAAATCAATTGATACTGAAAACAAAATAAACATGTCCTTTGATTTAGACGGATATTTTTCTTCTAATACTTAATATTAATGGATTTTTTTTAAAACATGATCTATGCTATGAATATTCAGAAGCTTAATACACATCGAGTTTACATTTGAATGAGTATTGTTGTCTAAAGATTCGAACTAAATATAAAAAGTGTCAGCATCGCTAAAAAATATTGTGTACTCATCGTTTATATTGTGATATTGAAATGAAAATCACTTTGCAAATGATCAACAAATCTGTCTTTAATACGCTTCATTTAGTTTAAAATGACAGACCCTGCCCTTCGATATCCTTCAGTAGGAACAATAATATGAAAACACCATTATATGTTACAAAACTCTTAATATCACTCGGTAAACAAACTATAATAAAATGCCTGTGTCATCGCTATAACAATCCTTCTGCCCGATTCTAAAAATATAATTGCTAACAAGTTATTCTCTAAATAGTGATTTGTGTTTTACAATCATAATAAAATAATTTGATAAGAACAAATATTAGCCCTTTGGTTTTGGACTTTGGAACTTGTTCTTTAGAAATCACATTAAAAACGAATCTGTGTGTTATTTGGGATCCAGATACAATTGAATTTATATTGTTACTGTGAACATGAGACTGTCATTTTCAAACATATCAATATATTTGCAATTCTATAATGAGCCTACCCCCATGGATTGTCCAAGTAAGAATTGTGTTGTCATGTCAGAAATGTTCCATTGGGAATCGAACACATCACCATTGCCTCAGAAATCAAACTTGCCTTCCACTCGCCCTTCGCTTCCTGAAAGAGCATTCCATCCGCTGTCTCCAGTAAGTGGTGATTATAAGACAAACCGTGGAAATACCCACACTAAATAATATGTAGAGTTGTCAGGCTATTACGCTATTTAAAACACATTATTTATTCTAATGCCATTACCAGTCTGCCAGATCAGATCGATTTTCCCATACGTTATTTTTTTTATATTTAGCTGAAACTCACCTTATGGAATAGGTTCTTTAAATTAGGACAATCAGTCGATATGTCAATTTCAGTAACATTAAAAAGGACAATCATTCCGACTTTATCATCATACTTACTTATTTATTCTTCACACCAATATCAGAGGTCCCCCAAAGAGTAATTAGTAATTATACTGCCACCGAGTAAATGTTTCATTTGCTGGAAAGACAATAGGACTAGAGTTTGGAGTGTGTCTCTCGCAAATTGAACTGAATTTATAAAACCTTCATATATAAGTGGTTATCTTTTGTAATACAAAATTTTTGAAGATGCATTTTTTGGATTATATTTTACTTAACCACAACATGTATCTACTTACAATTATAAACAACAGTAAACTCCAATTTTACGAAATAGACATGTATGAGGAATAGTGTTGAATAGTCATGTCGCAAACGTTACGCTGCCATGAGATGTAATCAGAACATGTATCGATGTTAACAAGATTTGGAAAAAATATCACAAATTTAGATACATAATTTATTGTACTACTGAAAACGTACGTACATTGATATTCTTACAGATGGTATTTGGAATGCCATTTTTTAACACTTAGTATGATCAATTACACGCCGTGAGGTTCTGTCCGAAAACATCTGAAGACCATATGTGACATGGTTTGACGATCAGGTGCCACGATACTGTGAAATCAGAATCGCGCCCTGCAGCCTCATCACCGACGCGTCCGATCGATATAGGTTCATCTCGTAATCAGAGGGTTTGCACGTACATTATAGGTAATTATATATAACGGTAAGAGCAGAAACTTCAGCTATGTGTAGCTGCAGCAGAGAATCATAGGTTTGTGACTAACAGACTAAACGCTGGGGTGGTTGGTTTCAGTCGACGGCATGAAGATAATTATAGATGACGGGCTTTAGTAGATGATAAATCTCGTCACGTTAGCTATGGTGTATCTATGTGTGTGGCATATATACAGTTATCATGTAAAAGAAGATACTACAAGTTTGAGACAATTTAAACATATAATTATCTGAGTTATAATTATATGAGTTATTGCAACTGATTTCACGTGTTTTTATAATATATTATAAAATAATACATTATTTTATACATAGAGTATGAAATTGTATGCGTTCTAATATATAATTTATTAAATGAAGCAATTCTTTTTCTGATTTGGTATCACGATTTGTGTTTTCTAATTCTCTGTATTTCAAAATATTAATTAACAAAATCAATTTCTATTTTGACATAATGGTACAGATCGATGTCAAGTATTGGCTATAAAACGTTTGTTATAACCTTTTTATGTATTTTGTTGTCAGCTTTTCTTCTTCTTCATCGAAATCCTCATACTTGTACATGGATATACTTATATAGATTAATACATTATTAGTATTTGCTTACATTTTAGTGTATTGATACAAACCTGAACGTCGATATATACGTTAGCAATAAGATTAAAGGTTATATACAGTAAACACATTTCTACTACGAGCCTGGGTTTTGCTAATTTCGCTGAAAACATTTTTGTGTACCATGTCTCACGAAAATGAAATATTTCTTGTCTAGCATGTGTTTCCAGGGATCTAATGAAACTCTGTAGTGTTATCAATGTTGTCTTTAGAAAACAAATATCAGACCCTCTAGAGATCTAAATGAATGTTCACGGACGATTTACTCCTAATAGGCTATTTGCGTTGGTTTTGTATTGTTTTATTGCTTTACACAGGAGGTTATAAATTGATTTAAATGTGGAATGGGTATTACAATGCTACGTATGACTTATATAAAAAATGCAACATTAGCAAAAAGGAAAAACACCACCACGGAAAGATTTCCTGTGTTCACACATGTTCGAGAGTACTATAACACAAGCTGTGTGAGTTGAAATAATTCACAATTCTGATTTCGCTATATATAGACTGTGGTCATAAATAGGTAGCTGAAGTATATTCATAGGAATACCTCGCCTTCTGTCTCTCTTGGACTAGTAACACTCGACAAGTATTCTGTACAAGACACATCACATTGAAGACAAAAATAGGTACGATACTATTCTGTAGTAGTCAGTAGTTTTAATGAGTGTGCCTATTTCCTTTGCGCTATCGAATACATAACGCATGACAAATATGATATTGTACCCCATAGATATTTCACATGGCAAATATACAGATCTGCCACCATATAGAATGGGTCAATGAAATAAAATCGGTTAGAATGAATACGTAAAAACATGACCGAATTTTAGTCTTTTTAGGAATTATCAATATTCATGAATTCAAGTTAATATTTTTGAAATGAGCTTGAAACAAAAATACACCCAGAAATGAAGGATGTACAGATTTGGGTTGATGAATTATGTTTCGCTCCAAATTAACAGACGTTTGGTTACATGAAGGTAAATATAACGAGGTCCAGATTAAATAAATAACACATTAAAAAGTAATTAGAAATATATACTTTCGGGAACGATTAAAGGATTGAAGCTAGTGCATTATGCGATATCTCTGACAGATTTGGTGTGTGTGTTGGTAGATTTTTTTAATCACCATTAGATATCAAAATTTGTGAAAAGAAAAAGAGATAACATATAGCGATATGTACAGCTGTTGTATGTTACCACGCTTTGTTTAATTAAACATCAAACGGGAAGCTGTTGATTGCAGATCATTTTGCGATATCAAGGTTGAACTGAAATCTAATACTGACATATTATCCAACTGACGAACAACTGTTTGTGGAGCGGTTAATAGTCAAGCGATGTTCGCTACAACCTGTGACAGGATTGCTAGCATCAGTGGTATTGATTTATAATTCTATAGCAATTCTAGTTATTTCTAATTTCATATTTATTATGATATTTATCAGTATATACCAATACGTTAAGTTGTAAGGTAACAGAAGAGTAATAAAAGGGGAGGTAGGTATGTCATTTACAACAGATTTCTCTGTTTTAGTGCGTAACCATGTGTGACGCTTGTCACCATACCAAAAGAACATAAAGTTAAGCTTATCGTAGCTAGGGGAGAGAGTGTGTAACGTGTGGAAACTGTTTCAAGCTTGGGGTTATATATCTAGCCAGACATCAACCGTAAATTAATACAGGGCAAAAGAGATATTTTTTATTTATGTTGCTATACTTAAAATTACGACTGTGTTTTTCTACTAATGTGACGTATTGACATTCCTATGGGAGAGTGTCGAGTGGACCAAGTGTTATAAAAAATAACAAATTAAAGGTGCGCCATACATAGCACATAACAGGTGTATGCAGCATCCTACTCGGTTATTCATGCTTGACATCCAGTTGGTAACCGTGTACCATACACTCTACATCGTTGATGCTGCCTGTTAGACTCTAGCCTGAAGGACAATACTTTATAAAAAAGTTAACTATATCAGCTATATCGAGCTTTAATATAAACTCAATCCGTTTAAAATTATATTATTTTATGCTATAAGCCAAAAAAGTTTTATATCAGTTTTGTTCCATCGTGGCTTTTTAGTAGACTCTTTTTTACAACATACCATCAAAAAAATAATACGATTTGAAAATAAATATGTTTTCGTGTCATTCAATTCAGTTTGATGGAAAACACATATTCATTTATTTATTAGAGAGTGTATTTACTTCGCGTGCTTGTATGTGTGTGTGTGTGTGTGTGTGTGTGTGTGTGTGTGTGTGTGTGTGTTCAGTGTTCTGAAAATCAAAGGTCATTTAAAATATCCTACAGTTTCAAATATTTTGGTCAAAGTTTATTATTAAATGGGTTTTTTATTGGTGATTTTACGGTTCTAGAACATGTTTGTTATATCTCAAAATTCATTTTTTTTTTACTTTAATTTCTTATATAAGTTTTTTTCTAGAATTTAATACGTTTAGTTACTTAATCTTCCCGGATGAAAAGGAGAATAAATTATTCTTAACAAGTTTTGATTTATATCATCAGGTTTTACTAAATGAATGTTGCATATGCTGGCTGGCTATATCATATTAACTGTTTTCTGTCTAGCAATGTGTGATAAGTATGGAGGTCATGTGACCAGTCTTAAAAAGAAACATGCAACCCTACAAAGAAGAAAACCGAGTATGAATGGACACCCAAACAACACTAACGCTATTGAAAGCATTAGCTGTATATAACCTGTATTAAATAACAAGGGAAAGTTTTAATTTTCATTGTTAATATTAAAGTTTATTCTGTCAATAATTAAAATAAAACGTTGCCTTATCTCAACCTTAATTTCACCAAAAACTGTGTTAAAGGTTGACAAATGAGGTCAGCTTAGGTAGCTGTATCATGTAGCAGATAAACGACTCGGTATTTGATATTAACAATCACTCATTCGTTCCTAAACTGTTTAACGTTAAAACCCGCTCACCCAGGAATAATGAAAGTAATTTTATAATTTAACTTGAAAGGATTAACCAAAGTTTTCCGAAAAGGTTAGATTGGAACAGGTCGTATTGCTACCATTAAAATATCCATTTCAAAGTTTTGTATTATGTTCTGGTTTTGTTACATGACTCAAACTTATACATTATGATCTATATTACCATAAAACTGATTACATATCGTTCAGTATAAATACTTGATAAATCATATATTAATTTTCATAACACAAATGATATTATAAAATAATTAATTGTCTTTCGTAATAAAGAAAATATGGTATAAACTAATGAAATTGTTGTGAAAAGCACTGTTCGTATTCGTGAATATACTAATTCATTTCGAGATATAAATATACATATACATATATTAACATTTATGCACGCTATTATATATTAATATTGATGAAATGTGAATATGCAAATAAGCTGGAGTGAAGGAAACAGAGCAATATAATCTTCATGTATGTTGAAAGTAACATGTGAAAGTTTCTACGAAAATATCGCCTGTTTGTATGGTCGGTCTAAGTCATATATATATATGTTGCTATAGAAATATTTTTTTCAATAATCACCTAAACATTTAAACAAAATAGACTTGGAGCACGTCGTTATTATATAATCACTCTTACTACATAAACGTCACTTCATTATCGAGTATTTGTCATTCAAATGTAAACATTCGATTTGATGTCATAAAAGATATTGACAACGTAATTACAATATGAAAAGCGCGTGTAATTATTCAATTCTGAATAGAATTGTAATTATTCGTATGATTTAAAATTCAAATAGAAAGACATATTTCCATTGTACGCTCCGACGTAAGTATAATGGGTTATACGAACATGATTTGAATTTAAATAGAAAACATTACACAAACTTCAGAATCAGAAACCGTTATACTCTTTATACCATAGACATATTGTCAGTTGCTGGAACACAAAATCACGGCCGGTTTCGTATAAATATTATTGATCTAAACTGCTGGAGACCGCTTAGTATGCGTGGCGTATTTGTATTCATTTCGGCAGCTCATGAAAATTCCAATTTAATTTTCCTCGGGAGTGAAGGGCTCTACTAGATTATGGTCAGTTTTAAAATCCGCCGATTATTTTCCTTTTAGCAATTTCTTGTGCCGTTGTCCTAATCTGACATTCATATTATTCATGAGAGTAGTAATTCATATTGTCCGTGCCCGAAAATTGGAATGGACTTACAAGGCTGAAAAACCTGTTAATCGCTGTCTGCTGAATTTTAACCGCTTGCTTCTCGTAATCTGAGCCGTCAATCGCCTCCAAATAAATTCATGTATTCCTCTTACTTTGCTGGTATTTCAAATCAATTCGTTGCCGATGGTGGTTTAGGGAGAATGGCTGGAGAAAGCAGGAGTTTACGAAAAGGAAAAGATGGATATATATTTACTTACAGGGACCTATTTTGTTATTGCAGATTGGAGTTTCTGATACTGCACAGTTAGTAGAGGAACTACAGGAAGGTAGAAGGTAGGTGTCTATCCACATTCCTAAATTAGTCATCACAAGGATCTTCCAATTTTCCTATAAGCGCACCGACATGAACATTTCATGTCCTAGTTGGATGTGTCATTATAAACAGAAATCTGTAAAAATATAAACACGTCAGCTTAAAATCTGCCCTAGATAATCATAGTGAGCGGTATAAACCTGCTTTGCTTTGTCATACAGAAAAAAATATCAAATCTGTTTTATTATCATTATTTATTCTTAGTATTACATTTAAATCATGGTTGTGGTTAAATTTAAAAATACACTTGTTGTCGGTGAAACCAACAGAGCAAGTAGCATGTTTTCTCAGAGAGGGCAGTTTTATTATTATTTAACAGAGATATTTTTCACGGACCGTCTCATGTAAGGATCCAAGCATTAAAATAGTTCGGATAGAACAGTGTTATGGTGGGAGTCATTAGGTACATCTATATTTCATCGATACTCCAATAAATATTTTACATTTTTGGGGACCTGTACGTTTGGTTTTTTAAATTTTGAATTTGCTGTTGTTGACTTATGTAGACTAGAATTGCCACCTGGGGCAGTACATAAATTCTACTACACATTACAAACGAGTGTATGTGTGTGTATGTGTAATAGAAATAACAAAAAATATCTACATAACAATACCCCGGTGACAAAGTGTTTCAATGTATTTATACGTACATCACATATGTACCGGGTGGTCGAGATACAATTATCACTTCTGTACCCCAATACCTCTAAATCAATGCCCAAGTTGGTGAGATTTGTTTTTTATGGATAGTGTTACCTTGTTTATATGACTTCTTTAGTACCCATAAAATGATATCATTCACGTGCGTTGATGATAAACGCCACACGATACCCTAATACACTTCAGTGCGGACTCATTTCATTATCACAACGGGACCATTTCAGCCCGTAGCAGGACGTCTAGCTACTCATCTATTTTTATATTTATTTCTGATTCAAAACAAAAATTAAACTTTGGATGATGTTGATGTATTCCAAGTATGTATAATTCAAAATAATTATGACAATATGATTTAGTTGTTTATTTTAGTATGTACTGATTTAAATGTGATTCATGGTTTTTAACACGGACTGTGCTTTTTATATGAATATTATGATAATATGGAAAACAAGAGAATTGTGAAATCACATCTAATTTATGTTCATATTCATTTCATTCAGAAGTCAGGATTTCAGATTCAGAGAATAAAATTAAACAAAAGATTACAATGAAAAATATAATATAATATTTTTTTCAAATATAATAAATTATATAAACACAATATTATTTAAAAAAAAATCATTATTATAAGAATCAATAATGAATATTTTGTGTCATGTTTGTTTTGAATTATAGACTTTGCTTGTTAAATGATATATATATAGCTTTAAAATGAAATATGCTTAGTATTTTAATATGAAATTTCAAACAAAATTTTACAAACCAATTATATATATATTCTTTATCTATATAATTAAGAATTCGAGACATTTACGCATTTATGTGTTTAACAGAAACACGAATTATTGAAAAAAACTAGATACAAATTTAAAGAAATATGAATTTTCAAGTGTGTGTATTTGGAATTATGTTGAAAAAAATAATTTAAAAAAGAAAGTAAAAAAATGTTTAAGTTATGTGATAACAACATTACGACGAATTGCATTTCTTCTAACGAACAATACACGTGTTAAAAATCATGAGACCATTCACAAATATCATCGGGATGTAAATGAGGTGATGATCTTTGCATGAGTCAAAAGTTTTCACAGACGGGCTAGGAGGTAGGGCAACTTTTACCATACAGATATATCGAATATATGTCAGAATCGTCTAAAACAGCGTTTAAAGTATAGACTAAATGTTGAACTTTCCATTTCATCGACGCTATCACTGGCCTACATGGCTATCTTAATGAGAGCAATTAGCCTTAATATCCTAGAGTCCTTTGCTTGGTTGGAGCTAATGTCGGTTATCAATTCTATATCAGTTTAATATTTCCGCACAATTTGACGATATGAGCGGCGAGTATTTCCAAATTAAGTACTTCACGCTTGAATGCTTATACAAAAATGTAATTTACCACCCCTAGAAACACTGCTAGATATGTATTACCGGCAGGCAGAGAGGCGATTACAGATGACCCTGTATGCAGAGTTCTAATGAACTAAACAGCGAGAGCATTTACTGAAAAATAAAAAGGTCTGTTTCTTTTGGAGAAACATCCCCTGGACGATGTTTGTAACACACGTAGGGCCTTCGGGAGGTATGAAAACAACTAATTTCTCCTCCATCTTGTGATATTTTTGCACTGGCAGGATAGCAATAATAGCCGCCATGGAAATTGCTTCTATCAAATATCCATTTTATCCCTTCTGACAATCCATCAAACCCTACGTGGACGTTATCAATTGAACTCACTGAACAAAAGAATTTGTGTCATTTATCAGCTTTGCCCAGGAAAATATCCCTGACTTTCTTCTGACAGCTGGGTTTTCCAATAACTTTTCTAAATCCGCCACTTTTGTGCTCCAACAAACACACTCAAAAATTGCACGAAAAACTGTTCTCTTCGTTGATAAAGTCATTTATCGGGGAATTTGTTCTCCTGACCTTCATCTTCGTTGGACTGTCTGAACATTAGATGTGATTGTGGTGCACTTTCTGTAGCCGCTAGAAGTACTGGCATGTCACATTATTCCCGCTATACACTGCACCAGTGTCTCTGCATCCTCAATATCGCTCTCATGTTTAGAAACAATTTTTATGCACAGAACTACAAGTCTTCTATACACAAAATAAATGTGTACAATGTCTTTATACATGAAAAGATATAAACAATGTTTGTGCACATAAATATATTTATGTAATGGACGTTTACTTGAAACGATAAATACACTATATGTTTACATACATGACAGGATAAGTATTAAGTTTGTATATATACAATGTAAGTATACATGAAAATATCTATACAATGAAAAGAATTCATATGTACATTTAGATTTTTACATTGTATGTGAAGATATATATTTATATATAAATATATTTATAATGTATGTTATACTGAAAAAGCTTAATCGATGTTTGTGTATACAAAATTATATTTACAGTACATGTTTATATGAAATAATATGAACACTGTATACTTGAAAATATGTATATACATGTATTAACATGTAATACAATGAACTTCAACAAGATTCATTTCTATATGACGTCGAATGGTTTCCGTTACAAAAATAAAAACACTTTATACCAAATTTTATAATATTGGAAATGTATACAAATGGATAAAAATAAAATCATGTTTCATTAACAACTTTCATCATTGAAAAACCAAAAAAATACAATATTACAAATATTTTACTTATGACATATTAAAATCATAATAATACTATGCTAGCACCATCATGGGTAAATTAGTAAACTATTGGTTCAAATATTCATTATTTTGAATACCTACAAAATCAGCTTAATAAAGAACTGAACATTGCATATAGATTCGACAAAATGTTTATGTATGCTTGCCTATCTTAAAAGGTGGATACTTCACGTCAATACTATACTTTGATATAACACATGTTTGATGCAAATAGTTATCTGTAATCGCAAGTGGTTAGCAGAGAGGGTAAGATGTAATCAAGACACGTAGCCATCATAAGATAGAAAATCAAGTTTTATGATACGGGACTTCTCAATTTGCATAAACCTACAGTAAAGGATATTTATTTCGATGCTTGTGACTATTGATAAAGTCTGATAAAATCACGTTATTTAGATATAGAATTAGCAATATGCACTAATATATGTTAATTGGATGCTAAAAATTACTTTAAATTAAACAAAGATAATTTGATTAGCTTTGCTCAACAGGATAAAAACCTTGAAGCTCTTCAATAAAATCCAATATATGTTTCCTTGCAATTCACAAGGGTCGTGACGGAATCTAAATTGTTTACCATTATAATGTTATCAGATCGCCCCACATATTTGAATATTCGATTTAACAGGTTTGTTAAACTATTATCCAGTAATGTTGAAATTGGAAACCAATTACTCTTGTTTACAAAAAGATGAACATATTTTTGCCAAACTACATCAAGTTTGAGCTAGTGATATGTATTTAAAAGACTTTTACTATTTGTGATTTACTTTATCAGATGTTTCCCCGAAGAGAAGACAGACTATATTGAAGAGTTCCTTATAAATAGGATGTTTACAGTTTGACAAGTCTAAGAGTCTTCATTAAAATGGTCCGTCATTCAGGTTATAGATGTCGTTTACCAAATAGTCAAAAGATCTGACCTAACCGTGAAATTTGATTGCATGATTAGAGATGAAATCTCTTTAGAGGTTTATTATGCTTTTCTACCACCATCTAGTTCTTGTTTTCCCAGACAATGTAGATGTGTTTGGACGGTGGACCGTGTAGACGGCAGGTGTTGAAGTTCCGCACAGGATATACCACTGGTGTGCAGCACCCATGAAACTGCTTTTTGTAGGGTAGTTCCCGTAATTAATTTCATTTGTTCAGTATTATGCGAACCTGTGCGATGATTTAGCAAGACGATTTTGACTTATAGGTGATATCAACACGATACCTGTTGCCATACATTCATACGATGTACCATTCAGAAGATTGTGAAAAGGAAAAACGAGGTTCCTTTTCCGACGACTAAGCCTTATGACTTTTCTCCCGTCTAGGTTGTGAATAGGTTCCTGAAAAACTCATTAAGATTAACACGAAGCTGAAAATTGCATTCGTAGTACATAGAAATGATAACAAATAGAAACCTCTTTTTCACATATCTATGCTTTAATATTGACAAAGATAAAATGATATTGTATTGAAGCCTAACAGGGCGTAGCTGTAACGAAACCGGACCACAAAGCCTTAGATATAACGTTGATCCATCATTTCCCCTAGTGGCAAACGTACATTTTTAAAAGCTGCAAACATTTATTACTCTCAATGTTTGCAATGAAATATATCAATATTTTTAAATATAGTTTTACTCTTCAGTTAAGCATTCATGCGTAATATTTTTCATATTTTTTATTTTTATTTAAAAGGACTTCCCTTATCTAAATTGCGTTTTGAATTCCGAAACACCTGTAAAAGTGCAGAGTGAATTGCTCTTAGATAGCAATATCCGTAAATGATTATAAATCTTGGACAAGTTTCATGTAGTGTTAAAGTTGAACCACCTTTTAGTTTAATATCTTATTTTAGTTTAGCGTTTGAATTTTACTAAACCTAATTTGACTAGTCATCCGCTGCTCTTTTATAACTGAACTTCCACATTTACTCTGTTGAATGAAGAAACCCCTCTTTTACCATTTAAAATCTGACCTTTTCTGAGATAAATCAAATAGCAATCCCTTCTATCTTTCGAATTCACACTTTTCATCCAGTCATTTGAGTAACCATCCTTGTTTCATTCAAACTCTCACTTTTACTATGTTACGTCGAGTCATTTAGGCTACCACCTTTACTTTTCTATTTAGGAAGCCCTGCCTTATGTTATAACCGTTCACCTATATTACGTGAATCGAGTAGCCCCCGACTTATCATTTGAACTCTCACTTTGAAATATTGTAATCGAGTAACCCCTGTTCTATCATGTGAAATTTCACTTTGACTATATATATATATATATAGTGCAAAACTCATTCTTTTATGATTTGAACTTTCACATGTACTCTTATTTGAAATAAGTAGTCCTTTTATGTGGAGGGTCCGGTATAAGAGCTAAGTCAACCAAGTACACTAAGAGTTATATATACATGGAAGAAAGTCAAACATTCACTTTTCTATCCTTTCTATACTTAAGACCCCTTAGTAGTTGGATCGTAGCATTCCCAAATAGCAAAACAAGAAAATCACGACATTGCAGAAAGCACAGCAAATATTTACTCCGTTAATAATCGCAACCTATCATCCTATGTAATCCCGAAAGAAGAAACTCTACAGTTTTAGTAGAATATATGGTGAATGGTATGATACTAGAGTATAGCACGGTGGTCGTCCTCGATTTATAAACTGATTAGGTTATTATCAGTGATCAAATTACTCTCCAAGGAATACCGCCACTAGATAATGTAATTATTTACATGATTGAAACAAGATATAAATGGCACGATATGTCTTTCTCTCTGTAAGAACACATTTTGTTAATGTTACCCAACTAACTTAATCGTGATGATAATATATTTTAAGTTGACTGTTATCCTTAACTATTTAATGCATTAACAGAATCAGTATTCAATCACTTTATGTCTGATTGTATATTAATCAGTGTGCACATTGAGAGAGAATAGACGTAAATAGTTTTTTTGTCAAGCTAACCATGCTTTCGTAAATATTAACGTTTATACTAAGGAATAGTTTATAGATTATACCCGTTGTCAACAGTCTAATTATTGTCAACTTCAATTGAACATTTTGGATATAATTCCAAACATATAACATGTTAATAATATGAATGTTTTTCGGCTATACCATATATTGAGTTATTTATTTAACAGTTTAACAGTGGCGGGTAAGACCACAACCCCAAGTACAAGAATCTAACAAATGTCAAACATACTTGATCCATAATTATTATGATTGAGTAGAAGTTGAAACTGATACCGAGGTACTCCTCTGTTATGCCATCACGTGCAAGTGCACGTCCATATCAAGACTCTATGAGAGCATTCAACGGTTGATGATTCTAGATGGAAATATATACCGATCATTTTAGTAATATACTCAGTCAAAACAGGGGAGCTTCTCTGATTTTCTACAAGAAAACATATATATTTCAGTGTGTATTAGTGTATTTAGTTTTTTGAAAATTTCTTAACACTATTAACAATTGATAAAATACAAAACAAGAGCAGCTTCAATTTAATGTGTTTAATATGTTAGCACAAGATATCACAAAATGTGATATTTCACAGGTTGTAAAATACTTATCGTGTTATCCTATTCAGAGGAATGGTTGACACATATTTCGTGGATTTTTTTCCCATTCACTTCATAAACCAGGAATTGATTTTTGTTCCCAAGACATAATTATTAATATAAAATACTTACATTGCTAAGATAAGATTCGTTTTAAAGCTGTTTTGTTTTTAAATGTCATCAAACAAAATATTTTTTAAAAGTTGTAGAGCATTGCTTGCGGCTGATAATTGATGTCAGCTTTATACTATGTCACTGTTATAAATATTGTTCCTTCAGTGTTTGCGTTTTTAAATGTAACTATATCATAAAGTTAACTTTTTTTAAGCAACACATCTTTTATACCCAAACGCATAATTTATATCGTTGTATTCATTTATATATATATATATATATAGCCACTGGTCACAGCGAGTATATTCACCTGCAGATTTAGGATGATATGTAAATTTTAATGATAATGTAGTTTTTTGCTACGATTATAAGTATGAAATTATAAAACAAATCCAGAACAGGATTATTGCATAAGTGATTTGAGTTAGTGTTTATATTATCGTTATAACTACAAACTTAGATTGAACCCGTACTAAATGCGTATATATTTTATACAAATACATGTTTTAGGAAAGATCAATCTTTGCAACCTTGGCATACTTATTACAAGGACAATGATGGACTAGTAACACAATATAATCCCGGAACAAACACAGGATGGTGACAAATATCAGAGGAAACTTGTATGAAACACTTGAATGATAATTCGACACGGGTCACTGGTCACATCTAATCAGGTATCCAATAAACTGATTATGTTTAAGACGTTTGAAACTGTCGCTGCTTCAATGTCATTATCGCCGAGATCGTGCCGTTTGCTCAATTGCGGAAGATTTCGCAGGGTAAATTTATCAATAGTGTAGCCCTTTTGATCGACTCTGTATCATGCCCCTACGACGATATAGCTCTAATGAAATTGGTTTTAATCAGCTGCGGCAAGACATCCAAAGGCCACGTAAAACATACCATGTAAAGTTGAGTATTTTATTTTTGTAAAATGCATTACTTATAAGGATAATGAACAATTATTTTAAGATATTTCAATGTTTGTGTAACCTTCAGGCAAAAGTGGTGATTCAATTAAATTTAATAACTTCAGTAATATAATCATTTTAGACGTTTGCGTTTCTATAATTTTAATTCACTGCATTTTTATATCAATTATAGGGTTATTATTTCAAGCGATAAAGATTACTATGTAGATACATTTAACTTTCGATATAGTAAAATTAGGAAATTCTATAAGTCGTTAAAGTCGTTAATATCTGTTTGATATCAATTCCATTTGAGTACCTGGCTAATAAAAAATCTTCACAAAGATAGCACACGGACGTTGATTTTTAGACTTAGTTAATAAGAACAGTAAATTGGACAATTTTTAAAAGATAAAAAGAAAAAAACACCAGTTGAAATAAAAAATAAGAAGAAGAATAGATATATACACACTATAAATATATTTTAAAAACGAACATGATTACAATCAGTTTGCTATCGACTCATAAAATATCTTCAAAAATAAATGTTTACAAATACATATATTCACATTCTTTTCATGTGTTTTGATTTAATAATTAAATAGATCAGGCAGTAAGCACACCCTATATGAGCCCTTTCTCGACTCTTAGTTTACAATAACATCTGACTAATTTGAAAAAAAGTATATGTACATGTATACAAATATACAAATATACCAATATATGATTAAAATACATTTCATTTTAAAGATGATACCCTTAAAGATATATGTCAAATATTTCTTTCTCACGAATAACCTTTGAATCGTAATAAAATGAAAGAGGTGAAAATCGTTTTATTCTTTTACTACTGACAACATCAGTATAGAAGAAACAGTTAAAAATCGATAGCGTCAACATAAAGGAACAAAATCAAACTTCGGATTCAGTTTTATATCAGTTCATGACTAATATCATTTATAGGTAAATTGCAATGCATTTATATAAATAAACTAGCCAAAATAACATGCGACCAGGTTAACAAGTTTGAAACAAAAAGGTACCCCTGATCAGACGCAATATCATGTATACAGATGTATGTGTGTGTATAAATTAAACAAATCGTTGAGACCTCTTCAGCTGTCTGTGGTAGTAATTATTTAAACCAATTAGAAGCTGTTAGTTTGTTTATTATTAGATAAGAAATCAAGATATTCGTAGACAGAATTCAGAGTGGTGATGAAAACTGCGCCGGGAAAAAAACAAAATGGACAATATTGCGATAAATCGGGTAGGATATCATACCAGTGACGGTATAATTATGGCCCAGAGATATCATGTGAGCGTAATTACTCGACTAATTGATTAACTGTTTATAATACTCAAGGGAAGTTGAAATAACGATACTATTTAATTGAGGTCAATATCCAGTTAAGCGTTTTATCTCGTTATTTAAGATCGAGGGTCGTTCAGCAGTTAGTGGCTCCTTAATCGAAAATATCATGTATTATAATGTCAACACTAGTACCAATTTGAGGCTTCTTGTTTTATTCTTAAGAATAATATTAACTCTCCGTAGAAAATTAACTGGTGTCTCGGAATATCTTAGATTTTTCGGAATGACTCAATCTAATCATGAAATGTGCATGTCCATCGAATCAAAATGACCATCAGATACATGTCCCACACATGAACTTTTTCATGTTGCAAAAAAAGATTTATGAATTAGAAAATAATCCATTTAGATCAATAAACATGGGAAGGTCTCCACTTTTATTTAAAACAATATTTAATTCATTAAGTAAATTTATTTCAGACGTCTTTGATAAGGACAGACTGATTTTCTTTTCATTTTCCTAAGTAGTTATATCGAATTAGAAACCTAAAAGAGTCTTTTTGAAACCAATGGATGAAATATAGTCAATTGTACTAGATTTCAATCGTATCACTTTCATGTTTAGGTTTGCATACAACCATTAATATATACAGTAAACGAGACTCTTACATAGATGGCTTGAAACGTTTTTGAATAATTCAAATACACTTTAATACTTTAACATAATATTAATATTAACCTATATATTTACTTCTGTTTTTGATATTTAGCTTAAAACTACTTATTCTAGTAACAATATGTAATAAATTAACTAATAGGGCATCACATTTCAATACACAAACAACAATGATGAATATTCATCGCTGATAGTTAAGGACAGGATAATTGAATTAGCTCATCAATAAAATTAATACCTTGTGCGTTACAGGCAAACCTAAAGCACTATAATACTCCGAAGAAAACATAATTTGGCCTAGCCTCACCTCGCATGGGATAAATACTCTGTACTTATGAATAGCGATATGCGTGTAGAGGGAATTAACTATGCCGACCTTTCCAAAGAATTCATCGGTAAAGGTCACCTCAGCCAGGCTACTCCAATTTATCACTCCTTTTGGTACGGGCAGAAGGAAAACATTAAAATTAAATGCATGGAATAGGGCCATCAAAACTCAGAGCGGTCGTAATAAATTGTTGGAGGGATGCCCATATATTATCCTTGGTTAGTCTTATACACAGCGAGAGATTGTAACGTAGAATGGTGCAAGGGAAACGATCTGTACTGGTTAAGTTTACGTACCGTTGCTACATTTGTCGTCAATCCTGGAACAACGGTCTCCTTGCGATTAGATAGTCATTTTAAGACATCAATACTGACAGTTCTAAAACAATGACATGTTAGTATTATACTATATAAAAGTATATATTTAATTATATAAACAGCCGTAACTATGAAATAGATGCATACCTGAGGTATAGTTCAATGTCGTTTTCAAGACGTCCGCTTTGAAAATTTATTTTGAAGTAATTAAACATAATAAATAATAACTCTTTGCACTGCTCATGCAGGTTTTGTTAGTGAATTTTTTCTCAGTGATGTTGTTGTTGACGAAAGTGTCAGACCTAGCAAAAGATGTCAAATCAAGTTTCATTTGGAACCTTTAATATAATTGAATTCAAATAAAACAGTATCAATAGTAAAATATAATCTCTAAAAAGATCTCGATTGATTTGCGTTAATGATGCACTAATTGACATGTTGTCAATCAGCAGCTACAGGTAGTAGTTAAATACAAGTGAAAACCTGATTATTTGTTATTGATAAGTCTGATCAGCGATGCTGGGCTCTTAATGCTGCAGTTGCAGAAGAGCAAAATAAAGAATGATAGAACAGATATATTTTCAGTAAAAGAGTTCGAGATTTATATATCTTGTCATATATTTACACAGAATTTTAATTCCGCGATTACACATCAGTTGTATCGTAATAGATAGTATGTCTTCTGAGAAAACATATACTTATACATTTATTCTTCATGTTGACTTCAGGATTGAAAAGTAAGCATTTGTTTCTTTCAATTCTTTCAAACAACGACCCTGAAATGAACCACATTTTGAGAATTTTTTTACGATTGATAATCAATTTTTGCTTTTAAAAATGTGCCACTACTTTTGCTACACCTCAAAATGTGTTGCTTGTAAGACACCACTAGTTTTAACATAATTAGGGCCATTGGTTTTGCACCCTTTATTTTATTGTCCATAATCAGGGCCACATGTTGTGCTTTCCAGAAATATGAAATATTACGGTTTCGTAAATATCTATTCATTAACTTTTGCTGCCAATAAACAGATCTGCTACTTTTGCTATCTATTAACGATGTAACTGGTTTAAATATTCCTACACAGTGCCGTTGATGTGTTTAGTACTCTCAATCAGAACGACTACTTTTGCTTTCCAAAAATAGCGTCATTAAACAGAGCCACTAGCTTGCTATCACTAATATTCAGGACCAATGGTTCTGCTATCCAAAAGTAGGGCCTATACTTTTTGATATCCATTAACATGGCCACTATTTGTGATTTCTATAAAAGTTCAATAGTTTTGTTTCTATCAAAAGTCATAAAATTTAAAACAATTTAACACAGCCACTATTTTATATCTCTATACAAAGCACGACACACACATTTATTCATACAAATAAACAAATTTATATAAAACATTAACCAAGTTTGATTTTTATATTATTTTAAAACAGAAGTGTGTTAAACATTCAAAGTAAGAAAATATTGTCCTTAATTAAGCTTTTGTTTTAGTTATTTATGAAGGAGCAATTGCTAGGAGGGACTATGTAGCCCATCCCATCTCGATATCAGCACTCTCTTTACCTATGTTGAGTCGGAGATGTGAGGGATAAAGCTTAGATCACTAGTCTGCATATTGTTAAATCAGGACTATCAGGATTTTATCAAGAGGATAAATTAGATCGGAGGGTGCACGTGTCTCTATATTAATAGGACATCAGCATAGTAAGATGGTTCAAAGTATTGGAATCTGTGTCGGTCGATACCATTTATGTTTCAAAACAGAGACTCTATAAAGGCGGTATATGTTCTATAAAGATCTTCCTCTCAGTAGGCAGTATGATATGTGACGACGGTGCTATAAAGAGGGTCGTGATATGCTAGAATATGTCTACCAAGAGGGTGTTTATTTTTGGAATGGGTTTCTACCAATAGTTTAAATGCTATAGGAGGTTGTTTCTATCCAAATATTTCATCCTTTCATCAGAGGGCGATATTATTAAGAGGGTACTTTTTATATAGAATAGGAATATATGCAGAAGGCTGGGTAAGGTGATTGAGGTGGGGAGGGTGTTTGAGGAGATATTATTTAGACAATATGAAGGATGTTATGGTAACATTATCAAAACAGTATCTTAGCAGGCTTTTTATGAAAATGGAATAGTTCAGCACGTGTTTGAATCACTCTTCAACTTTAAACTATCAATATGTTTTAGCATAGCATACCTAGGTAGATTAATATTATATTACATCATACAAAGCATATTGAAACGTCATATCACAACAATCTAACTGACCCCTTGTGAAGTCATCACAATATGTGCATACTTAATCAGATCGGTTCATAGTCCATCTGTTACAGTGGCTGAGAAGCTATCCCCGGTATGGCACCACATTAAAGCCAATAAGTAATTGATAAAGCCGAGTTCAGCACCATGCCTTTCAAACAAAAACATTTAATGACAATTGTGTAAAAATTGAAATGGACGAATTGTTACATTTCATTGATATTAACAGTAACTGTATCCATTAGGAGTTTCCCTCTCGTTAATTATTGAGTGGGCTTTAGGGTTGTGCGTAAATAATGTCGTTTTAAACCCCATCAGTTTCGATTTTATGTTCGAGACTTGATTGCATTATAAAAAGTGCTACGATATTTGTGTAAGATGATACGATGTTTCAAATTGCATGTATCACATTAGAAATTCGTTAATCTGAACCCTGCTGAACCGGAAATATGTTTTTCGGAATATGATATTTGACACTGTGGTTTAAAAAAAGATAAGTAAAGTTAGTAAATTTGTCTTAGGAATGCTTTGAACATACAGGTATTACTTAAAACAGATTCTCCTACATATAAACATTGTTACATTAGACCCAATTCTTGAATAAAAGGAGGTTGTGTTTCTGATCGGTAAATTTATGGTGATGAGAACGAAAGGTTCCCTTTTGGTCCAATGACTATTAAAACTATTTAAAACTAGCTGACGTGTAATTGTATTCATACAAAAACGTTTTAAAAATCACTTCTGGAAAAAGTAAGTTTACATTTTAATACATTTACTGCTGATAAATCATTTTCTTACTTCCGCAATATCATCTTAAGCATCTAAGCCATCATTTATTTCCGCAAGGCGTATTAACAAATCTAACTTAGCTGCAGAAACTGTGAATACAGGAAAAAGATGTCGTTGAAATTCGTTAATCTGAACCCTACTGAACCGGAAATATGTTTTTCGGAATATGATATTTGACTCTGTGGTTTACAAAAAGATAAGTGAAGTTAGTAAATTTGTCTTAGGAATGCTTTGAACATACAGGTATTACTTAAAACAGATTCTCCTACAAATAAACATTGTTACATTAGACCCAATTCTTGAATAAAAGGAGGTTATGTTTCTGATCGGTAAATTTATGGTGATGAGAACGTGTAGACCGGTTACTACCACATGTGCTGTTTCTATGCATGTTCCCAAAACATGTGATTATTTCACTTTTCTTTCGGTTTTTTAAGTTTTTGTCCTTTCTTTCCTTATATCTAAGGTATTTTTCACTTAATTGCTTCGGTTTTAGTACCATTTGATGTCATCGGAGTTCTGTTTTGAGTCCCTTGTATATTACAAACAGACGAAAGCAAGGTGCTAGTTGAAGTTAAGTTCTTTTAGTGTTGATTTTATAACGAAACTTTTGATCGAATACATTTTCGTAACAGTCCTCACTTCATTAGTTATTTTTTCCATTCATCATTTCCCGTTATCCTACTCTGTGCAGTTTTGAAATTACTTGGATATGCGCAAGGTTCCCTTTTGGTCCAATGACTATTAAAACTATTTAAAACTAGCTGACGTGTAATTGTATTCATGCAAAAACGTGTTAAAAATCACTTCTGGAAAAAGTAAGTTTACATTTTAATACATTTACTGCTGATAAATCATTTTCTTACTTCCGCAATATCATCTATAGCATTTAAGCCATCATTTATTTCCGCAAGGCGTATTTAACAAATCTAACTTAGCTGCAGAAACTGTGAATACAGGAAGAAGATGTCTGCAAACACAAAACAATTTAATCCATAAGGAAGCAGGAAGTAGTTCGCTTTAATTGACATTACCTTGGTTTTTTTCCGGCAATAAAGATAGAAAGATTTCGATTGCCATTGATTCTTTTCATTTTATTAGGTTTCAGTTTCAAATAGTAATAATATACTTGTACATTATAGACATAGTTAAAACCGTTTTTAACAATATGCAGGCTATATTCGACGAATCATAAAGGGCACAAATGTTGAGCAACTGCAGCTCATTTAGAAACCTTATCCTATTGAGTAATACTTCAAATAGTAAAATTTAGTATACTAAAACCAAGACATCCTGACTAACATCTGTATACTAAAACCAAGACATCCTGACTAACATCTGTATACTAAAACCAAGACATCCTGACTAACATCTGTATACTAAAACCAAGACATCCTGACTAACATCTGTATACTAAAACCAAGACATCCTGACTAACATCTGTATACTAAAACCAAGACATCCTGACTAACATCTGTATACTAAAACCAAGACATCCTGACTAACATCTGTATACTAAAACCAAGACATCCTGACTAACATCTGTATACTAAAACCAAGACATCCTGACTAACATCTGTATACTGAAACCAATGTTACTTGGGACTAAGGCTGACAGACTACCATTTCCATAGTATTTATGCTATTTCATCACTCAACAATATGATGAGACCGAAATGCCCTCGCATCATGATAAAATTGTATTCTTGCCTTCGTTTCTTGCACTATGTTATCCCGCAAGAGGATCATGAAACCAAAATGACCCCACGATTAGGCATGCAAGAGTACCGTCAATTGTGTTTCGGACATTTTTATCCCTGAACAAGACCATGGTACCATCGACAAGAAGCAGGAATGATCACCAAAGTACTTTGGATGATATAGTTCCCTCACGTTCGTCTTTCACTGCAACAAAACCATGCTCTTATAGCGCTTTAAAACAGAATTAAGAATACTTATATCGATCGTTCGCCTGACCAGTTTATCAACAACCGTCCAGTCACAAAGTTTGGTTCAAATCATATTAAAAGAGATGTTGTAAATCTAACGAGCAAAATGTCTGTGAGACATATCCAGGTTAAAATGTTTCTAAGGGAAGTGACACATGCACCGCATATGCTTCCATTGCAGTTTTTGCCTTTCATCCATGATTCGTCATTGCAGTGCACACGACTTTTTTCGTTTGTTTTATAGTTTTGTCGTTATAGCCACGTCATTGTAATATCAGGAGTAATCTAAGCCTGATATGGTGTGATTTGAGACCCCTATATAATCCAGAGGTCATTCAAAGGTCATATCTGATCTCAAACAAAATCTTTATTTTAGCTCGCAAGATAGTCAGATGGTATTGTAACGCTTCTTAACGAATGCAATTTTTATACACATTATTACGATAACGTTAAAGCTAAACAATTTACTATGTGTTTTTTTCACAATTACAGTTATCGTGCAAGTAATGTTTGTAATATTACGAAAACGCGATAAAACGTAAATTTGAAACTTCCACGTCTGATAAAACCTCGAATTTCATTCGGAAGTCTTCACTGTAATGAATAGTTAATTCTGTTGCAAAAGTTACGCGATAGAGCTCACTAATTATCAAATTAACAGCAATTAAAATATTCTTAATGACTTTTTTTCGCATTTTAAATGTTTTAATGGATTTTGATGTAACAATGAAATGTTTTAAAACGCACAGATGACTATGACAGTTAAGCGTTTATTGGCCGTGACTTTTAAAGCGCATCTATGACCACAGTCTAGATAATGGCGTCCGGGGTATTGCCTAAATGGGCCTTATCTATACGCTCGAATGTGATACCTCGGATGCAAAGTTTGATGATTAGGTAGATACAAAAAGATGTTTTGCTAAAACGCGTCACACACATAATAGCCATCTTAGTCTAGGAAACGAATAAAACGCTTCCCGACCGAGACATTTTCCATCTGGTGGGGGTCGCTGCGCTTTGACGAAATCCATTAAACTTTGAAGTGTTTCGTCGTCGTAAATCATATTTCAAAACATACCTTACCTTCTGTATTGGGTAAAACGAGTTACAATTGTAAGAAAGAGATTTAAAACCGTGAAATTGTAGTGAGAAATATAAAATTATTGCCAGTAAATATATCACAGTGATTACTCTGTATTGTGACATTGTGCATGTTTCTTTTATAGTGAACACGACACTCTAATAAATGTTGTTATTTCTTATACGAGCAGGTGTCTGAAATACAGATAACATATATGACATCTTTAATGTGTCTGATAACTATTCGAATTTCATTTTTTATTCCCAAACGAAACACATTCTACCTACTATATCAAATTTCATAATATTGCTTCAAAAATCTTAAAGTTATTAAATGTTGTTTCTAAATATTTTAACTAGTTTCGTGTATTTTGAAATCGAGATCTCGCCAAAGGAGAGTTTTAGAAATGTACAAAATAACAAAGTGTAATCTGAAGAAGTTAAGCACGCTAATTGGACATTTAACATTTGATTCTGTGCCAAGTCATAATTTTTGTTTAAGCTGTTATGAATATAGAAGTAGCTAAATCCTATGCGCTGGCATGGACAACACATATGTATCCTAAGTCTGGCGATAGAGTCAGAGCAGGGTTTATCATGTTAGGTCTAAACAAACTCTATTGTCATAAATAACAAGGCAACGGAACAGGCCCTTTTACTCAGGTACAAAACAATTACATAATAGCAAAGGAGGAAATTGCATTTCAAACTTGATACTGTATCTATCATTATAAATGAAAAATAATTACATGGAGATTTCAACATTTAAATAGGATCCTTTGAACGCTTTTTAAAAGCGACGGCAAATTCGCAAAAGATTAATTCTTGTTACACATTGATAGTGCGAATGGCCAATTAGAAATAACATATGATACATCTAAAATACAATTGTACTAAATTGAATATCCTAACCGTGAAATACCTTAACTTCAATATTGGATATTAAGGATAATTTTTTTTTTTTTAAATTTTAACGAGTCTTTCATAATTCTAATATGACATGTTGATAACTTTAGGATCCCTTTCATCAACTGATCAAGAATATTTGCCAAAAATATGTTTTTTTCCAATTAATTCCTCGGGTCAAACAATTAGGGTTATATAATTATTGTCGCCATTGTGACCTTTGGAAGTATGTGACGTCATTTATTATTTAAACATCAGCTGAGTAGACTGGAACAAGCGGAGTAAAGTATCTTGCTCAAGGATACAACACATTGCCGTGCCGTGCCGTGGCGCGAACCCGCAACCCTTCGGGCACGAGCCCGGCGTCCTACCACTGGACTACCGTGCCTCCTAATTATTTAATTTGAATGGGTTGTCGGATGAACTAAATATCGAACTCGTCGGACCTCTTAAGTTTATTTCTAAATAAATCTATTAGCATAAGCTTGTGTGTTACTAGCTGTGTACAAGTCAAACACACTTATCACTTGTGACTTTATCTCTTATATACTCATTTCGATTTCAACATTATATTCATTCGCAAAATTTCCTCTACAGATCTGAAAAAAGTTTTTTCTTAAATAGTTTCTACAACATGGCGAATGAAATGTTTTTGAGAATTGATCGAAAATCGACGTGAAATTTAGATTTTAGAGTAAATAGGTATTGATGTTTGTTTCATACAAACTCTTGAAATAAACAATCGATTTTATTGAAGTAAAACAAGGATGAAACATATTACAGCAAAGTGTTAATCGGAAACCTGGCCTGTTATCCCTATAGTACTGGGGATGAGCTATAATGAGTGTAACGGATTCCTGAACACACAAGATTCTTCAACAACGCCTCGATGTATCACGGAAATCGACAACATCCGTGATATTGCATACACACGTCTGGGTCACTCAGGTACCTGTAGGAAACAATTCCAGTTTGGTAATTGTTAAGATGGTTATTTTTTCTACCACAACCAAAGCCACAATTAGTTACAGATAAGCTATCGTAAATTGCAAAGCAATATATATTATTATTGTTCATGTTTTGAAAGAATAATACTTTTTTTTAAACGAACATGTGATAATCTAACTACATTTCATGTCTACACTACCACCATTTTAATGCTTCAGTTACCCTTATATGTAAAAGAAATACCAATAATATATAACTCTCCACTTTTTTGCATATATTTTTAATCATATTGAACATAATAAAGTTGTACAGTAAAATGGAACCTGCTACAGTTAAAAATGGTGACACAAGGACAATTTAAGTGGTCAATCTAGTGTCAAAAAAGATGAAGTTTTGCCCTTCGTGAAGCGCAAGAAATTCACATAAATACACTTTTTCAAAATGGCCGCCAAATTGGTTATTTTTTTCAAATTCTTGTTAAAAATGTTCTACACACAACAGACATCTAGTTTTTTAAAAATGTTTTTCAGTTGTGTGTTTGCTATTAAACCTATCATAATTTGTTAAATATTACAAAAACCCGTTACACCAGATCAAAACGAGACTTGAACGTGACTGAAACCTCAGAAGAGTACATCCTCAATGTTTTGTCTTAAATTACGAACAAATTTCCAAATACAATTAATCTAATATTCTGGTAAAAATAATAATGCAAAAACTTAAAATGTGCCGTAAGCCGGCAATGAAAAGTGCTGCCAACAAATATAGTAAAAGCTAAATTATCAAATCAAAGTAAAGTATATGTAATTAGCAGTCGAAGCGTATCATGGGTCCTGTTGGTTTTAAAGAACATCCATTTTCACTCCATTTCTTTTTTTTATGTTTGGTTAATCAAAGTGATGAAAGTAATTTACTGAAAAACGTCGAGACATAATCTGTAGGGTGTATCTAAAACACAATGGGTTTACTGTAGTAGAAACGCTAGAAGGGAAAATTATATTTTAAATTAGTTTAAATGCTTTAGCAGCAAATTAGTCCCTTATAGTTTATGCTAAATACTGTGCAACATATTATAAACTGTATATATATATGTGGTAATAATGTTCAGTGTTCGACCAGATGTACAAATTGATTCTCATGCTTTTAAATCATCAATGAAAAGATCACATATTTCCATTAATTTGCATCCTTCTTACTTCTATCTTATCGATGCTGATTAGTTGATTTTTTTGAAAGCTATTGTTTGAAAAGTATAGCAATTTTGTAACGCCTAAATTGTCCAAATGGGAAATTTTCATTTTCTCGTCTTGCTTGGCTGACAGAGTCTGAAATTACCTTACCTGTTGAGTCATTGTCATTGCATCGATACGATAGAAAGATGTCACTGCCGAATTCCCATATCGTCACACACTTACCTATGAATAAATAAAATTTCAATTTGTACATTCGTGTTATAGCAGACATCTTCATTCAGCACTGTTTTATCACATATAAATATATATATGGTGTCAATAATTACGTTGCAATTATCTATGATGGTTGACTCCGACAGGTACCCGTCTGGCATCGATATAGTATGACTCGATTGGTCTAGCTTCATACGGATACTTAACACGAACAACAGTACGTTTATAAAAAGTTTGTAAGGATTCATTTAAGTTTATCTACCGTCATCGTTATGGAAGTGTTTTAAAAGTACAAATAAATGCACATCATGCATTTTTCAATAAAAAAAATATTTCAGTCTGTTGGTGGCGTTACACGAATATCAGTCCATTTTCTACGGCCTTACGCTTTTGATCAAATCACCTATCAAAGTGCCTCAGTGTATATAATATGATAAGATGTATCACCTCGTCATTGTAACGCTCCAGTATGTGGTTGAAATTATAAACCTGTTTTTTTCTTCTTTGTGTGATGAATGCAACACATACAGAGCTGATTGCATCTTCAACAATTTGGTCGTTGCTACAGTTTGCCAAAAAGGTCGTTACACTACATCCTAGAGCTTGGACCCATCGATGATGTAAGTGCCAAAATGTTATAAACCTGAATTGGTCAAAACCACTGTCGAAACAGAATTAAATCATGAGTGATGTATGTATACCACGTTCTGTGCTATTACTCAAAAGATATTGATGTGGGTATTCAGGTTACCGCGAACCTCTGGGACTCAGAAATCAACGAGCAAAGACTATCACCTTGCATCTTGATTAAAAGACTCAGTTCGGTTTTAAAAACATGTATGGAACATGGTGTTGATCGTAAAGATTAAAGTAACACCCACAGTTTGCTTGCTACGTATACCTCATTTAAAAGGACATAACGAAATGTATTAACTTTGCTAGGTGAGGGTTAATGTCTTTCAGTTGCTTTCGTTGTCTTCCAGCTCAGATTGTCTTTGTTAGTATATAGACGATGTGGTACGTTTTCCTTCTTTTTTGTATTACTTTCAGCGTTCAAGAAAGTCTTAAATTGGGTTACCTTTGCAAAGATTTCGAAAAATATATATTCTGATGATTGATTACCCTGAACCAGAATATGTTGAAAATCGAATCTATAATTCTGACATAAAGCATAATTTTTATGGAATTTATCTCATTAGCAATATTGACAAAATTGTTTCGAAATGCTTAAAAGACAAGGTCTTCAACAATTGTATAAGCATTGCTTTGTTGTAATATATTTTCCCATATTCAATAAACTGACCATGCGTGACCTGACAGTGCTGAGTGACATAAAATTCTTCCTCCCATTCTTTAAACTACCTCACTTATGATATGAGATTTGTGATACTGGTTTTTCTCTTGGACATATCCGCTTACTAATGATTATTTTTAAGTATAATATATAGCGGGGATTGTTGAGAATCAGAAATCATAGTATTTCGATTTTGTTCAAATGTTGAGGAAGGTATGGCAGATCCACTGGACGACTCATAACCCCCAAAACACACTGCTGTACAACACAAGACGGACGACTCACAACCCCCACAACACCCTACTGTACAACACGGGACGGACGACTCACAACCCCCACAATATCCTACTGTAGAACACAAGACGGACGACTCACAACCCCCACAACACCCTACTTTACGACACAAGACGGACGACTCACTGCCCCAAATACACCCTACTGTAGAACACAAGACGGACGACTCAAAACCCCCAAAACACCCTACTGTAGAACACAAGACTGACCACTCACAACCCCCAAAACCCCCTATTGTACAACACAAGACGGACGACTCACAACCCCCAAAACACCCTACTGTACAACACAAGCCGGACAACTAACAACCCCAAAAACCCCCTGCTGTACAACACAAGCCGGACAACTCACAACCCCAAAAACACCCTGCTGTACGACACAAGCCGGACAACTAACAACCCCAAAACCCCCCTGCTGTACAACACAAGACGGACAACTAACAACCCCAAACACACCCTGCTGTACAACACAAGACGGACAACTAACAACCCAAAAACACCCTGCTGTACAACACGGGACGAACGACTCACAACCCCAAACACATCCTACTGTAGAACACAAGACGGACGACTCACACCCCCCAAAACACCCTGCTGTACAACACAAGACGGACAACTAACAACCCCAAAAACACCCTACTGTACAACACAAGACGAACAACTCTGCTTCCCCGAGGATGGCCATGACTTTTCAGCTAGTATATATCCTGACACGGCCTACATCAATTGAATTATATGCTGTAGCCAATTATTGCTGTTTCCTTACGTTATTCAAAGTTTTAATATGAACATTTTCCAATTTTGTTGCATATTTGTTACATACATTTTAGAAAACTTCAGCCAATTCATGCATTTTGCCTTTAGCATCACTGCTGATTCCTTAACGAACGAGATGACCATATGGGGCTGTACGTGCTCGTCTTTCTGTATCGATACACTAATTGTTTAAATAGCCGTTTCCTTACTTATTATCTATGGTAATTGTTTCCTGCTGTTTATTATATCGACTCAGAGATCAGATATTGTCTTTGAGAGCGGACACTTTAGTAATTTGTTTTCAAATCACATGTTCAAGGGGATAAGCATGAGTTGTAACGATATGTTTCCCTACGTCTTTATAAAATCGAGTTTCGACTTGATATAATACGGAATGATGTGCTCTAGGTAACCATCAGCGCAATAGTTACATACAGTGCTTTACTGGAGAAAATGTGTACAAAAATAGACAAGGAAGCGAACAAACAGGTAAAGATAAGGATATCCACCATTGTAATTGGCGCAGCTGACCAAATTTGGTCTCTTTAATGTCCACTTAACAGAGAGCTCAAAACCAAAATGCACGACATTGGTTGCACCGAACGACCAGTTGGATGCAGCGGGATATTTTTGTCTAACGTCGCTGAACGTGTTGCGCATGGCGATGAGTTTGTACCAGTACGTTCGAGGTTTATTTGCTCTGTAATTGTTTTAGTCCGTTTCCTGTCCTAAAACCCCAGTCCCATTTATAACGTTTCATGTCTATAGTAATTAATTTCTTCAACTAGGTGTCAAAAAGGAATAAAACAAACCGCTAAGGTGTTACCTTCAAGTTATGTTTGATATCGGAATTAATGATCTTAATGTTACTTGCATTTTTTTTCTTTTGTATTTTCTTACAATCTGATAAAATGTTATTATACAGCGAAGGGAAAAAACTTATGAAAGATTTCAGCTGAAGTGAATTCAGAAAACATCTGTGTTGCTATTGTTTAATTCTTACAATAAGATCCATTTCGCGATTAATTCCATTATTTTATACATTATGCAGTATTCTGCATTAAGTGCGAAATGGGCAACCAATTCGAGATCAAATTATATCTCTACTGTTGTGCATTTTTATGACAAATGAATATTGAAAATTGAGATAACATTTTAACAATAAGAAAAAATATTGCATGATTCAATTTTTTATTTGTGTAATTCTGAAAATTTGATGTTTGGATTTATGAATACAAGCTGTCGATTTCATGTTTTAATTTCTTTTAACAACGGTCGCATTCAAAATGAAAGGTGTTTTCAGGAACCCGAGGGAGCCCCAAACATACATGTTTTATTTCAACAATCCGCACTATAATGCCATGGCTATGTGGAACCTGGTTAATCCGGACACTTTTTATCTAATGTATTTTACGAAATCCTAATTAAAGAAGAAATCGGAATGGTCACTTCCTTTTTACAAGTGTAAGTGTATGGATAATACATTTTCAGAAAGACCGAAGAAAAAATTCAATCAAAATTATTTTCGTTCCTTGATATTATACCCCGATTCCACGCGAGATTACCTTCATCTATATAAAAAAAAATACCCCAATGCAATGCCCCTTGTCTGTAACTGTATTATAAAACTTCGATATAATGACTTGTAAAGCCTCATTATAATGCCCCTCGTTTATGTTCCGAAAAGCATCGATATAATGTGCTTCATTGATGAACAGTGAAACATCTATATAATGCCCCTCTTTATATGTACACAAATCCATTATACAATATACCCACTCCCGTTAACATACAGTAACACATGCAGACAATGTCCGTTCGTCATCAGAGAATTCTGGTCCTCTCTATAATGACCCTTGTTTACTTACAGTTTTAACCTTAACCTTGATACAACGCCCTTCGTCAAAATGCAGTTAAACATCAATAAAATCTCCCTCGTTTTATCTGCAATCTCCTCAACGTGAACATGATTTAATGTCATCTTTTTCTCCTTTTATTCGTTGTTATACCAGTATCGCCAAATCGTTCTGACGTCAAATGTCACTGGACGAATTCTGGCAGTATTATGAGGATTTTCGGTATTTTATTTTTCATTAATAATCTAAAATGTACTCCACTGATGCCTTATATACTTTATTACAAAGTAAAATTATCCAGTGCGTTAAAATTTGGTTTGGCGATATACCGAGAAAGACATGCAGAGGAAATTTTGAGAAAAAAGGGGATGTTGGCGGTAAAGGAAGCGACATTGAACCATGGGACATTATATCGAGGTTTAACGGTATATTTCAAGCATCAAAACAAGGGTTAAGTTTGTAGATAAGTCGTACACTTGTCAAACAATCACCTAAAACGTTTATAATTATTGTATTGTGTCTCCTGTGTGAGCTGTCATTTAGAAGTATGCTACCATGAATAATGGTCCAAGTTATTACTTGAAAAGCAATAAATATCAAATCACCTTTTTCTAATTTGGATAAAATTTACGACGCTTTTGTTTATTGCTTCGCCATGTAACTTTATAAATAATTAGTAACCTCGGTAGGTAGAGAGAGGAGACCGTTGTCTATCACATATTTTATATTATTTTTAATGACAAAAGTCGTCATTCTATAGTGTTGCACTCTACGATACACATCTACAGAAATATGGATGTTAAATTATGTATACATTGATTTATCACGTGTTTTTTTTCATCTACACACTATTGACAATTTCTATTCAAATCTTCTCTTATTACAATTGTCGGTTTTCTATTTTAGTTGTGTTGTGTTTCCCCACACCTGTATATTCACCTAAAAACATCCACGTGTATATCTCGGACCAGGAAATAATATCACATCTTCATAATTCATTGATGGATTATTGCATTTTAATTATGAATAAGCACGCTACACCGCCCAGTTAGAGCTCTGTGCGTTAGAGAGCACTGTTTATTGGAGAGTTTACAACACTCCTGGGGTTATATCATAAGCGGATATTATACAATCGGCGAGAGGTATTTGTAAGGTCTTATTGCATTTTCACACCTGCGTGGCGGAAGCGCGCCCTCCCCTTGATGTTATGGACCCAGTATAGTATTGGGATTAGTTTCAAACCAGGATAATTGGATTCAGGAGGGGAAAATATCACAGTGCAGATAACTACCGCCTTTTAAGCTTATCCAAATCGTCACGTTATTTTCCATATGTAATGACTTCACGATTACTACAAAATTTAGGAACAGAACACTTAAATAAGGGAGCACAGTGATGAGAGAAATACTCAAACAAATGCAATTACAATTTTTATCAACTTTTTTTGAAAGTTTATTCAGAAATATATCAACTATATTTTGGATGAAAAGCTAACCATACGTTATACACCTGTTCAAGTCGATTTTTCATCCAATTTTCTACTTTGAGCTCTTTCTATATGTATTTCATGGCAATTTCATGGAGTTTGAATATGATAATATAGACTTGCGGTAGAAAAGTCTTCTATCTAATCAAGTCCTTGTAAGGTAAAGAGATAAACCTCAAAGGCAAAGAAAAGCAGGTCCATAGTTATAACTGATTTAGAAAGTAATTGAATTTTCTATAATGTGAAAACGGTATCAAAATTGGAAAGTTTCTTTTCGCTTTTTTTGAAATTCCGTTAATTGTATTACCTTCACCTATCATATAGATTTTTTCTTTATCTTTGTGCATATATTAAACACAATGCGTTTGCCTTTGATATTTATATCCGTCAGCAAGTAATTATGGTTATCAGTTTCAAGTACATTGTTTTCAAACTTCAAACTGTTTGGCACGTAAAGTAAAATAGCAAGGAATTGGTGAAAAACAGATAATATATTGAAAATTTACTAATAAGACGTGTCGATTAATTCATTCTAAATATACATAATTTCTTATTTAGTTTCAACAATATTTTATTCAATAATCAACAATATTACAAATACAAATATAAATATAGGATGGGAAAACAAGCTTGGAGCTTATATTAATTCATTTCCCAAGCACATCAAAAGGCAAATAAATCTTCTGTACTGGAGAACAACTTATTTCAATATGGAATGAATAATGATAAAGTTTAACAGATAACATATATGCATGTACATGTGGTAAATAGAATTTCTTATTTACTTAATAAAATAACACAAATCAATATCAGTAACAACTTATGTTACAAAACCGTTTGTTTTCGATTTACAAACATCGATATCTATCAAAATTGGAGTTAAATCTATATACTGTAATAAAATGACAGACATATACACTAGTAAAAGTCAAAGGAGACGGATTAACATCTTTGTACTTGTTTTCGAATTCTATAATTATTATATCTACACTCATACACGTTATATAGATATATTGAATTCGCATTTTGCGCTTCAGAATGAATTCTGGACTGGTTCCGCAACTTGTGTGTTTCATATTCAAATTTCGTGGGTCTTTGGACAAATTTTACCACGATGCTATATGCTAAACCCACCTGTTACAATTACAAGTACACTTAAAAAAGACAAAGGGTCACATCGCAATGAAGCTATCTACATGTAAAAGTAAGTCAAAACCGTTGCATTATTTGTCATTGCCCGATTCAAATACAACTTTACCTTCATGTGCATATAGAAATATACACGTTATATCTTCACAAAATTTAAACAGATTTCCAAAATAAATATATACATACTTTAGAGAAAATTAAATTAACTTTTGAATTCGAGTCTAAGCTACATTTTGTAGTTCATGACCTTCCCGGGACATGACGTGAGTAAGACAGACGAAGTATATCTTAGTGTTGAAATCGGGGAAACAAAAATGTAATAACTTCGTTTTTTGTTATCTATTTTATCTTTGGACCTCTATAGAACAACTGTACAAAAACTGACACAAGACAACTCGTATTTCAAAATTTATTATTTTTGACATCGTTCGGTATTACAGCCTATCACAAACGCTACGGTCTAGTCAGCAATTTTTCATCAACAAATTATGAAGAGAGATGCACCTGTTGATTTTAATTTCTCGAATTCATTATTATTAATATAGTAATAGTCGTATATGTTTTAATTATTTAAAGAATTGAAACGTGCTCTGCAGATTTGTCACGCAATATCGAAAGTACAATGTTTAATAGATATTATAAAGTTTAAACTAAATTGATAAAACAATGTGAATTCATTTTCATGCAGTGTATCTCCTGTTTCTCAATATTTGATTAGTTATATTCACGATTATATGTTACCTAGCACATTATACCTGTCATTTAAGTTAGAGTTGCCCCCCTTGAATTAGAACTTATCAATCATAATCACCGATGTCGATTGACATATAAATGTATATTCATACTTTGCCTTTCAAACGTGTTATCCACTAACAAGCGTAGTTCAAATTATCATTCATAAAACGGGTATTTTCAGGTTTCCCAGTGTAGAAATCTTTTGTGATGGAAATACGAGTCACAGAAAGGTAGCATCCATCCTTAACTCATTCTTAGTAGATCGATTATTGAACAGGTCATACACGCTTTGATGAATACAGGTAAATTGCAAATTTATAGGTAAAGTGAAAATGTGCATCTAAATAAGACACCTGTGCAATATGTAATACCTGAATGTGTGGTCTACGTTCAGCCCCTAGTAGGGGCGATAGAAAAGGTATCATCCTCGCTCTGACACGCCTACCCCATATAACACATTTCCGTCAAAATCATTTTTCAGTAAAGATAATTTTATTCCTCGTTTAATCCGATTAGCTGTTCGGCAGATTGGAGGGGAAGTTCAAGGAAGATATCAGGGAAGGGAACGGACGCGTGTGCGCCATATGTGGGGCGCAGCGCCAAGTATTTGGAAGGAGGAAAAAGTCACGTGTCTAAAGCATGTCAGATGATGGTTGGGCGTGGCTCAATGGTTTCTGTGGTTTGAGGGGCGTATGCTGTGTAACCATGCCAATATGCTTGACCTGCTAGTATTGAAAGTACCCACGTGCTCACGTGCATTACACGGTAGGGGGTTTTACGACGTTTCGAACTGATGGAGAACAAATAATCTGAAACCTGTTGAGGGGGTGTCCAATCATTTAAATGTTACAATTATTACTAGCAAGACGATTTATTCACAAACCGAAATAATGAAGATAACAATATTTCACTTATGATAAGGGAAGATAACTACGAATATAATGTATCTCATTGTTATAGTGACTTTGAACATATAAAAAGAAATATTTTATATACTAGTATATATGTTTTCACAGAGGGAAACATTTAAAGCTTCTATAAATCTACTATCTTGCTTCAAAGTCACAAACCTACGTCGTTTTTGAAGAAGTTATCGCAGCCTTAAACACATTGTACAACATGAAAATATATCTCATTTTTTTTTTATTGTTTTGGTCTCCGTCGTTTTTGTCTGAAAAAAACCCAATGCGGATATTGCTGACTCGACTATAAAGCGTAAGATCTTTGTGTCAATCTACGCAATATCGTTTATTTCTTTTACTAAGAAGCGACCGATCGGTTGGTTTCTACTATTGCTCAATCGAAAATTTAAAAAAAAAACCTGTAGCATGGAAAGAGAAGGATAAAAATGAAATGAATAAGAATAATTACAGGCGTATGACTTGATGGTGCCTGGCCTCCCTAGAACGTCCCCTCACGCTGAAGCTGACTCTCTGACAGAACATTGACCGGTAACTCTTATCAGAAATATAGACGTTATCCCGTCTCCTACGGGATCTGCTATCCCAAATCAAACGGATTTTTTATGCAGACTGTTTCAAATTGATGGACTTGAATAAAACCATTCGTAATGTCTGCTGCAATAGCAAATGTATATTTGAGATACTTTCGTGGTTCATTTTGTATTTGCAGAAATTGCACATGTTTAGAATGCAGACACATGGCACGCTGGGTTGAAAGGTCTACCGCAAGCGCTGTCGTATCTCCTGACGCAGTTACACATTGCTTAACGTTTAGCCCTCTGTCTTTCCAGTCTGTCAAAACAGCCAATTCTCTCTGACATTCTACAAGACTTTTCTGGTTGTAATTTGTAACGGTAAAGATTTGACAAAATGTACCCTGATATATAGTTAACGTCTTTGTTCAAGTCCTTCTCTGGTACCAACAAAGCTTAGCTTCTCTTTGAAACGTTGCAATGTCGGGCTTTCTCTATCACTAAGCTTACTAAACATGCCATTGACAAAAATTTGGCCATCGACCTTTTTATACATAATAACCTCGATATAACGCCCCTCTTTCCACCTGCCGTACATCTCGCTTTCCACCAACGTATTTTAATAGTATTTGTTCATTTACACGCGCTTCTTTACCTTTCCCCTAATATAATGCCAAATCCCGCGAGAATTTTTTTACGCCATTACTTTCATTTCCCTTGACAACTAGTGGCATTACAACACGGTGTTATTGTATCAAAATCCTAACATGGCAACTGAATCGCACCTTAAACGATGCATTCTGTAACATTTTAGTTTTATTTGGGGAGGTTTCGTTGCAGTGAATAACTTTTGTATTTGTATAAAGTGTCTATAAATACTGTAGAATGATATAAACTATTTACTTTTAGACAATGAAACAGCTGGTGCCGTAAATGATCGATATCCGGTACACGGTTGGATGCATTTACGTTTTTTGTTTACATTAAAGTTGCCTTCCGTTTTGTTTCAGCGCCACTGACGTTGGTTGTGCTAATCTTCTTTCCTGTTAAAAAAGCAAATATCTCAGTCGGATAATTTTGGGGTTTTCGATGCTTTTATTATACAGATTTGTTTTTTATTATAAAAGAATTCTCACCTAATGAAATGAGAAAAACATGACAAAAATTCCAAACAGCAGCATTGGTTTTACAATGGTAGACAACATTGTTAATTAATGAACTGTAAATGGCAAGATATGACACTAATCAGGGGAAAATGCCTTTGGAATGAATTTCAAAAGGCATGAAATTTGAGTAAGAAAATCAAAGATTTAATCTTGACATACGTTTGTTAGAGAAATAACTGGATAAATATGGAAGGTCAGGAATACAGTCACAATTTAAAATAAAATATATTTAGCTTGAATTTCCCACGCTTACATCAACAGAGTTAAAGGCCAAACATAAATGTATAACATTTTCAATTGTCTCCCTTTTCGATTTTTTATCAACGAAATTGAATACCAGTGATATTGAAGTTACATAGTGTGTCCCTAGTACATCCCTCAGATGTTCTTGTAACTTAATATTTTTAAACATTCCCGTATTTTTTTCATATCAGTCGTTCTTCACCTGGTGGATAAAGATATTTTGTTACATCCGGGCGTCTAGTGCTTCGAATATTTCCACGAATTGGATATAAAGGGTCACCTTGACAGCGACTGCAAACACAATACAAGTATCATGACTTATAATTTAGATGAGTGAGGAATACAGGAAAATTGACACAGACTCTAAATATGATGACATGACAACTAAAATGGAATTACATAATTATTTATTAATGGTATTCAAATGACGGTAGTTAATCCCTGCTTATTTACATGAAATAGATAGAGGATAGTTAATGGTGTATTACTGAAGACACCATTAAATTTTCTATTTATTACATTTTTAAAGTATAAAACATGAAAAATGTTATGCATTAAAAAAGGGTGGGAATCAGAAGCGTAATAATTAGCGCCATATTCTAATGACGTCACGCTTGACAACAAGGCTGCGCGCCATTTTGAATGGGATACTCAACGCTATTCCGAAGTTTTCTGCTATTTTCTGGTATGATTGTTTATACAAAATGTTATTAATAAATACTTAAGTGTGTGTACCAAACATTTACCATAACAACCACTTATTCTACCGTCGCTTCATTTGAATCTGAACAAAAAAATCGTTGCCATTGAATGCAGCGAATGGAAGATACCGTTATGATTGGTCAATATCAAAAATAATATTTGTCACAGTGTGAAAGAATCCGTTATTTCACTGGCAAAAATGTAATAAATTCAACTACTACACGACCTAACGTAAACTGGACACAATTACTAAAAATAAATAATCTCAAGTTCTGAACGCGTAAAATAAATCATCAAAATGTGATTATTTTTGCATTTATATGAAGAAAATGATATGAATAGAAATGATTCACATATTAATAGTTAACTGGACTTTCAGATGATTCACGTTTATTTTACAATGGGGAAACTTATTAAATCTGGCAAGATGCGTATAGTTTCATCAACATACGAAACATTAATATAAATTTAAAATGATATGATTTTATTTTGAAGTTTCTGCACAAATATGACGCTTTTCATGTTAATTATTACCTGTGTGTTAGTTAAACCTTAAAATTTGTATGATATCTCCTAAGTTTTAACAACTAAGACAATAATCCACATTCAAACTTCAATTTAATGTAAAAATAAGTTAACAAGGCTTATTCTACTGAGACGTGACTTCGACATTTACCTCATCTAGATGAAACATGGAGGAAATGTCCATTAGATGATGATGATGATGATGATGATGATGATGATGATAAGATTAAGATGCTGTGAAACAAATGCGATATATTCTAAAACTCGGTATCGCGTCATAAATTAGCTTTACATGACGTCATAACGTGAGATCGTAGCACGACGATATGTAGTGGGGGATTTTTTTTGGGGGGGGGGGGGGAGGGGGGAGCACGCCGAAGGGATCGTAGAGAGATGAGGTAGTTTTGAGCTGTGATACCGCAAGAGTTTAATGAGACCATGAGATGACACGAGGTGATGTGAGGCTCTGATGATAGTGTGAGTTGACCAATAAAAGGGAGAAAAAGATGAGACCACGAGAAAAAACGATACAATGTGGAACGTCGACGAAAGTTTGCGATGACACAAAGCGAGATGAAAATTATACCATGACATGTACGAGGCAAAATGAGATGTTGGGAGTCAACACAGAGCCATATGAGAGGTCGATGTTGCTATGAGATGATACGAGATAATATGAGAGACCTGTCGTTCCATGAGACGACAAAAATAAGTCAAAGAGTCAAAGAGACGACGCAAATTTGGCAATCTGGAAGATCGGAAAGACCGTGAGACGATACCATGTGGGAAACCAACGCTGAGAAAACACGGGATGATGTGAGAAGTTGATGAATATACAGAGATGACATGAGACGATATGAGGGGTTAATAATACCGAGAGACGACATTAGTCGTTGAGCAAAACCTTTCTTTTCAACATTAACCTTGGCGACTACTGTATGGGGCAGGTCGACCGGATGATGTTCGGCCGACATTACTTCGCCCCCACCAGCTGTTCTCCGCAATCGATGACCAAACCTAGTCATTAGGATTTAAATGTATTTGCCCTCCTCACTAGTGCCAATATAACACGTTAGCGTACTCGGGGGAGAAAATTAGGGCCTGAATGAACTTAATGCTGACGCTTCATTTATGCGCAAAGTTTGTTTGCCTAATTACGTCCACAAGAGACGAAAGGAGAACTCTTTTTATCCAAGACTCCTCGGTTTTAGTGGCCGGCTCTCCGGCTCGGAGATTAGATGTAACGATAAAGGCACGCTGGACAACACATCAGATAGTTGGTAGAGTTGTGTTAGAAATAGCTACCGTAATTTTACTGATAACGCGCCATTTGTGATTTAGTTTTCAAGAGCTTTGGTGACACTGATTATAGGTTATTCGACTTCTGACAGATGCTTAGTGTGAAACCACAGCCTGCCCAATTGACCACATGGTTAGTACTTCCTGTAGAAAAGACAATAAAGTGGTTATTTTCAGTTTCATTTAGATTAATGTAATAGTTTGAACGAACATGAATGAACACCCGGAAACTCGACCTTCGATATGGATCGGACTTATAGATAGATGAATGTGGTTTCAGTACAATATCCATATGCCTACTTGTCTAAAGCATTAATATATGTTTACACTTCGATATACATCTGGCCTTTTACGTTGATTTTTGAGGTTGGAACAGTCTTGAATATACACATGTATTTTTGTTTACAATTCGACATGGACTGGACTTTTACATACAGCGTTTTGATTAGATAGTATTACAAACATTGACTCTTCAAATATATCCGAGCTTTCCGAATGGAAAATAAAAAAGTTGCTGGTTTGCCTATTATGTAGCTTCTTCAAATGTAGATGTTTTAATAGGACCATAGGCATTGTCCTCGACCTGGTTTAAAAATGAATCAAGATCGCCTTTGTGTTATAATTATTGTGTTCAGTTAATTATATACATTATATTGGAAAAGAAACCAATGGTTGTTGCAATGAAAAAACGAGTAAACTGTCCATGTGATGCTGTCAGGTCCCTCATTTTAATTAATACACATGTATTTAGTCGAGGACCGATAGCATTTTTTTTTTTTTTTTTGAGATTCGTATTTTTCGTTCATAACGAGTCGGCCATTTATAATAGAAGTATCCTCAACCTTATTAAATATGCACGGATTCGCTCACCTTCGAACTTTGCCGGAGTCCTCGAGCTTAAACGTGTAATCGGTCTGCTAGCTTGGTGTGTCAAATGGGGATTAAACAAATGTATTTTCAAGGTTTATATTGATATTAAGAATAATAACAACAACAACGGAAAGATTATTTCTATAGTTGATATTCAAAAGTAATTTTTCATCATAATTGTTTTTTTTAAGAACAATTCTCTATGATTGCAAAGTCATATAAACATTTGCATAAAAAATGTATTCCGAAAAGGAAACGCACTGCCCATCAGAACATATGAGAAGGCGGTGTTGGATAGCAACAAACATCGAAATTAACCTTGGGTTGTATATTTCAACAATTGTCAGGACACCTGCGTTATCGCGACATGTGGAGTGTTGATTTCTCAATTTATCCAAATATTCTCCTTTTCCCCCCCTCACAGATCTTTCAATTACATTTAATTCAACAATTTTAATTCCATATTGCAGTTTTTCATGCAATTTCATAGGATTGTCTAGATCCTTTCACGCTATGAAATTTGACTGCAAAATAGAAATACACGCATTTAAAAGACCACACTGGTGGCGGAAAGGGTATAAACGATATAAAGTCGTGAACGGTATACTATCCGGATATTACAGACTGACACGTGCGCTTTGAAATGCTTTGATTCGTCTCTACCTCAGTAAAAAGCCTGGTGAATCTTGAACGCTGATATTGCATAGCAGATTGAAAGGCTTCTATGATAGCTCATTTAACGGTTATTTGCATTCATAACCATTCAAACTTACGTACAAAGAAGATGTAAATTTCAACTGATTCAAAACCAACTTCTCGGTAAAGTCAACTTATTCATACAAAAATGTCTAACATTCATAAAAGGTCTCGGTGAGAAGGTTTTGCTACATCACGTAACGTTACTTAATATAAACCATATATATTCTCGAAGATGACAATATTTAGTTAAGGCTGTTACGAGGCTGGATAGATGGACGAGACTAAAACAGCTGTTAGATGTGATATATGTATCAAATAGCCATATATTTCCTACCTTATTTTAGCTTTTAAACCCGAGGATTTTATGGCCGTATGCACTATACATCGGTGAGTGCTGTTATTTATTAGTCTTACTTAAAAGTGCATAGAGCTGTGAAACCATCAGACTCCATAATTTTGACAAACTAAGCAGTCATTTTAGGTATAAAAACATCCCGCCATAATGTTTCTGTATTTTTTTCTTCAATATATCAAATTGTAACAACAAGTTCATTCGAGTTCGCATCATGTAATGTTTATAACATTTTAAGTCACCAGCTCCACCCCCTCCCCCCTCCCCCCTCCCCCGGTCTGATAGACACTGTAATAGTTAATGCATTATCGAAGATTTTTCTAAACGGCCATTAACCCGATGTTGTAATACTGATAAGATGGCCATTATCCTCACAATATTCTTTTTCATAACAGTGATAGATAGATATAGCGACCAGAATTTCACGCTCCTCACTTTAAAAGCCATCGCTTTATTGACAGTCCTTATTCTACGGACCACCTGTAGTTTATCAATAAAAATCACATCTGTTTTCAAACCCAGACAAAAGTTTTATTTTCTATCTTTGATTTTAATACGATTTATTTAAATTTTAACTCAATTAGTCGACCACAAAGTTAATTTAACGACATTGTGAAATAGCCTGGTGCGTACAATATGGCAAATTCTTATGAAGTTTGACAATGCTTAAAATACTTTTTATGGCAAAAGGTGTTTCGCAAACGATAATATGTTCGTACCGTGAACAAAGGGGCCGGACGTCTCATTACAAGTAATTCTAACGACATTTTACTTACAACAAGTTAAAATATGTATATTTTAGTAAACAAGTAAACAAAATGTTATAAGTTCTACAGCATGTAGACAAGCGTTTGTTTTGTTGAATTGGGAGTTTTCTTATGTCTTTTCTGCCTAAGGGACTTTGAGAAAACAAAAATTTACCCCCTTCCCAAACTGCAACACTTTTTTTTCTCACTTCCTTTGATTTCACTTCGAAAATTGTTCCACAAAAACATGATTATATTCACACAGCATATAGTCGTATTGATATGCTACCGCGTTTAATTTCTTGTTTTTCCTCGCTCCTTCTCGAATATTCTAATTTCCTATCAACGCTATACCAGACGATGAAGCCCTCTTTTTGTAAACAGTTCTTCTAAGAAATCATCAACATCTATAACTAATGTAAACGATAAAATTTAAAGTTGAATTCTAAATTCAAAGAAATAAGTATCATTTGTTCTTTATACTGTGTACCTACATCTTTTTGTGGTATTCTAATTCTAGCGGGGTTTTTTCGCTTTATTTATTGCGATAAACTATGACGGCAATAATCGACGTTTCTTTGTATAAATTTCCCATTGAATAAAATGTAAGTGCGCAAATTTATCAAAGCGTTCATTATTTTAAATTCTGGCTTACGCTAAAATTTGAATCCGCTAAAATAAATTTGTTTTACAGTACCTTTTGGTTCTTTCTCTTGACTCAAAACGCTTATTATGGCTTATTATCAAACCTAACAGTGTGTCGCTAGATATTTCACCTCACTCTTATTCTGGGATTCAAACCATCTTATTCCCTGTCAATCTAAACTGTGTTATGTATACTTCTAACTAGCAGAAGCTGTATTTAATCAATAAGCAGATAGTAACGGTTAAATTCTACCTCTACCAAATACCTAATTTAAATCAATGCTTTCTTCTCACCTTAGATACTATTTGAACTGCTAACACTTATCCACTCCTAAAACACTACTTTGTTATAGACCAATAACAGCACGAAATCGTAGTTTATACCTAATCACCTTTCTGCCCCAAATCAAATTTCAAAACCTCAACATCCTTTCTGCTACCCAAGTCGCATGAATCTTGAATCCTATAATACACTCTTAACTCAGTGCGCTACGTCATCTCCCAAATCTAGCGCGGTCATAACAGAAGTCTAAGAATTATGCAAATCATCACGTCCTATCTGATAAAATGGTAAGCCTATTTATCCAAGCTTTGCCGCTATAGAAGGTATTTGAACTCGTGATGCAAAAAGACCATAGAAGGTAATATGGCTGCTATGTGGTGTAATGTTACTATAATGTTTGAAACTCGACCCCGATCGACTTAATTGAGGGTTTGCTCGTCTCATGTTCAAAGTGCCTGGGTTTGATATGATCGGAGTATTATCGCCACGGTTCCTATCTCTCCATCATGTTTGTTCCAACATCGGGTAGTTTTTGTTGTTGAAAAGTCGAATATGAGGTGTAACCAGAAACCGTATTTTATGAATGGACTTTCTTTACATGAAACTCATAATGATTCAATACAAAGACATGTCTCCGGTGGTCGTTACTGCTGGTAGGTCCCTCTGCTTCTATCCCATACGATCTTATTTTATTTGTGTTATAAGGCCAGAGTGTATTATCATGGTTATAGATAATAACGAGATGTGATGAAAACAGGGGTCAAAGTTTAAAATATCCATTAATTCTCATGTTTTATCAGTTAGATATTTTATTATAGAATACGACGTTTAACCCTGGACGTCCAGGTTTAAACACACTCCCAATGGTTATAGCTACGGAGATAACATTGTACTACAAACCGTTCGGTTTTATGAAGTGACGCACATGTATAGGGTACACTCACCCAGTGGAAAAATAGTTTTCCTTTCACAATCAATTGATTAATGCTCTTTATATCGACCGTATTACATGCTCAAATTTCATTCTTAAAGATGACCTGTTCTATGCAATGAACATTTAATTTTAAAACGCTTATTTTGGGTCAATTAGAATTTACATATGCATCCACGTACTACAACGATAACAGTTGAAATGTAGCGTTATGATGATACTGTTCAAGATTTCTGAAGTATTTCGTTGTTTTTTTAGGTTCAAATTGTATTTTATTCCCAGAGCATCTTTTGGGAGGGATGCCAGGGTTGGGGTGCCCCGATCTCATCCATCTTACATAATGTAACATCATGCCGCCGGCCTCTTTCCCTTCTTTCTCTCTTTCTTTTTCATTTTTTCTCTCAAACTCCAAATAATTCATTCTTTAATTCTCATTCATAACAATAATATATATTTCGTTTTGTTTGGTATAAGATATCTTTGCTTTGGTCCTCTTGTAGTATTTTCGTAACAGCAATTTGTTCCAATTTAGTCCGTTTGTGTCATACATGTGATATTCATTCCTGAAATACACATCAGTGTTTTATTTTTGATTAACAGTATTCCTGACAAATAGTATATAATCAATATCTTATAAGTAGAACTCAAAAATAAAACCTTTCGTAAATGTAATATTACACACAAGTACCTTACGAATATGTATCATATGTTAACAGCTGAAATTCAAAATGCAATTGACATTGAAACATACATGTCCCTGGATTCAAAACAACCACCATAATATAAAATGTACTTTTATAAAATGAAAAAAGAACCTAAAACCGTATTATATTTCAATAGAATTTGCAAAATATCATGTTGAATATTTCAGTTAGGATGTTGTACCTGACAACAACTTGATCCAGATATTAAACTCAAAATTGTCATGTTTATTGTAAATGATATTTCAAATGCTTACGAAGCTAAATATTAAAAATAATATATATTCTTTTATACGTATGAAATACATTGATCAGGAAATCGAGGGAAATGTTATTTTTTTCTACGATCACGTTCATGTATGAATTACAAACGCATCATAAATATCGACCACTTAACACTTCTGTAACTATATGATTGCAACGTATCTATTTCCGTCTGAATTAAATACAACACGTTTGTGATAGTTTGGTTGATAATATTGCACCCTGCACATCCTCACGGTCTAAGTTTTGATATAAACCTGTATCAAAACCCTTTGTTATCACGAATAACTACTGAAATCTAGAATTAGTTAAGTAGTTCTTAGAATACATTTATAAATATATTATAAAATGCAAGTTTTGTCTGATTTATGACTAGTATCCATTTCACGGTAAAGGTTTTCTGAAGGTGTTTTGCATTCGATATAATAAACATGAACTGTTTGCGTTAAAAATCGGTTTAAATGTGTCGAATTGAAACAGGAAAAGTAGATGCGGTACGGTCATTCAAAAGCCGTTGGTTATCTAACAAATGTACCAGTTATATATACTATCGGCTGGTATATTTTGTACATATAGTGAAATAATGTCAAGATCATACTTCAGGTGAATATAAAAATCTATGTTTTCCGTTTGATGTTGATATTTTATCATTTATAAAATAATATATCCTGCCCATTTTATACCAAAAATATAGTAATACATTATGTACATTTTATACCTATACTATTATATCTTTTACACCAATAATATAATATTGTCTCATGTACATTTTATACCTCTAATAATATATCTTTTATACGAATAATATAATAATATATTATGTTCATTTTATACAAATAATAAACAAATAAACCATGTACATTTCGTATTAATAATTAACAGATAAACCATGTACATTGTGTACCTTTATTTAACAAATAAACCATGTACATTGTGTAGAAATATTTACAATATAAACCATATCTATTTCGTGCCAATAATTAACAAATAAACCGTGTACAGTTTGTAGAAATATTTAACAGATAAACCATGTACATTGTGTACCAATAATTAACAGATAAACCATGTACATTGTGTACCAATATTTAACAGATAAACCATGTACATTTGTAGAAATATTTAAAAGATGAACCATGTATATTTTGTACCAATAATTTACAGATTAGCTATTTTCGTTTCTTACCACTAAATATATCAGAAAATTCATGTACATTTCGTACCAATATTAAACAGATAAACCAGGTATATTTCGTTCTTATAATTAACAGATAACCAGTTTACAGTGTTAACCAATAATAAACAGATAAACCATGTATATTTCGTACCAATAATTAACAAATAAACCGTGTACAGTTTGTAGAAATATTTAACAGATAAACCATGTATATTTCGTACCAATAATTAACAGATAAACCATGTACATTGTGTACCTTTATTTAACAAATAAACCATGTATATTTCGGACATGAAATAATATTATATACTACGTAGATATACTTGTTCACGCTGCGATTAATAACCATCACACAGTTGACGTTACTTGTCCAGATTGTCTGATTTATTAGGAAAATTTTGTTCTGCTCTCAAGTAGAAAATGATATTCGGTTTGTTATTCAATTTACATACTATAATTTATTGTCGATCTAAACATCAGTGTAACATAATTATTCATCAAATTCAGGATAAAACTACGTTAAATCATGCTTAAATAAGGACAAAGATGTAACAATCATGCAAATATATAGTATCGAGTAAATTTCTTTAAGAAAACGGTATATCACGATGTAACATGGATATGTTATTTTGATAATCGTTTATGAAATGTGCCATGTTCTCAATCCAGGCCTTAAGTATATAAAGGAAATCTATTTTGTCTTGTACATGCAACTTTGTGAGATATCAACAGTAAAGATATTTATCCAGTGATAATTGTTTCATGTACTGAATAAAAATGGTAAACATATACTTATTGAATATTGAAACAATTTAAGACAGCCTCAGAAGTAGTTTTAATTTCTAATTTACTTCATTTTGATGCAAACCTTTCGATTCAAGAAGATTTTTTCCAGTCTTCTTAATCATTCTTAAGTTCTTTTAAATCAATAGATAAAACTAACAACAAATAATTTTAAACAAAAAAAATAGAAAAATGCAGTCGTCTGTAATAGATCTTTTTATTGGTGTTAGAAACCACTATTTCTCAATCATACATTTCCCAGGGTTCTAAAACAATACCGGCACGTGACAGAATCAGTGTTATTTCTTCAAGACACTGCTCGTGTCTTTTAAACGTTATTTCTTTTTAAATGGAGTTCTTTAGAACATCTTAATGCACAATATCACTTTATCGCAGGGCACGATTCTACACGCACAAGGCACAAGAAAACACAAATAAAATCGATTTAATTCAATATTTGTTTGTCTCTACTAGTAGTCTCCGATTTCCAACTTCCGTTAATTTCTGTCGTGTTTTTTTTTATCCATGATTGTCATTAAGATGTGTTTGAGACCCGAGTGCCTCTCTAAGAACCGAGGATAAGCGACACAAAATGTACATTTCATTTCTAGAAGTGGCTAGGCAGAATCCATTGTCATGACTGCCACTTCAAAAGCAGCCATTTTCCACCTCTTGCTGGTCCCAACAATCGTATTACCATAAGAATAATATTTCCATCACAAAAACGTGTTCCGACGTAAACGTGTTTTCAACATGTTTTTTTCTTATCCTCTAATCATTACTGAAGTATTTAAACTGGTTTTCTTAGGGAGACAAGGCAGCTCTAGGAATTCTACTTGTTTGGTCGAAAAGAGTTTCTTTGTCAAGAAAAAACATAAATAAAGTATATTGAGATTTACGTCTTTGAGAGGAGAATTACAAGCATTTTACCATTCTATTAGTTGTTGTGGGAAGCCATCAAACCCAGGGATCAGATCCATTCTTATATCGTAATATATGCAGATTCTTGCCCTATTTGTCAATCTTCTTTCTTTGATTTCTCTACCGAAGGGTCGCCGGAGTGAACCGTTTAGCGTATAACTCGAGACTATGTCAGTATTTGCATTCTGTAAGGATATTGATTCTCCTCACAATATGTTCGCTGACCCCCCGAGGGGCAGACGGTTACTCCGATGTCCGGCCAATTTCCAGTCGCTCGCTAGGGACATTTCTTCATCAACAGAATGACTGTGTCTTCCTCGCCGACCAATCAAATCGTGTTCTCTTAATTTCAAAACAATGATAGGGAAATTAGATTGTAGTACCAGGCCTCGGTGTAAATCGACCCGAGTTGTCTTCGTGACCAGAGTCTAAAACGTGTTGCCTCCTTGGAGAACGACTACTTTCTAAAGTGACAACGAAGAAATAAAGTCATGTTAAAATTATCAATTGTTTTATGGGGCTTGGTGTTAATTGAAATTCTTAATTAGTAATGATCTCGTAAGTTTAGTCCCAGTCCGGCGTTCATTTGGGAGACACAAGTCGATAAATTTCAAGGCAGGCGGTTAGATACTCACAAGAACCGCACGGGGTCTAAATGGCCCTAACGATAGCTGTTAGAAGTCCTCCTGCTCTGGTAGGGGCCAACACCAGTTGTAGGGGCCGTTAGAACAGGTTTTGCCCTTTAGGGGCCAAACATGGCCATTAAATGGTCTAGAGGGGTTATTTGCCTTTCGTGATAACATAGGGTTCAAATGATTTGTTCCAAAACGATGCGCTTTGTACGGATGTGAACGCAATCTGTTAAGTAATTCTTCCGAGTTCCAGATCTCTGACGCCAATTTCCATCACAATTTGCAATTTTCAGACAAGAACAGAAAACAACGTTCTAGGAAACAGTCAAGGGCATTTCCCAATCAAAGTATTGAGTAATTTGTACCACTGCCATTTCTAAGCTGGTTGTATTTAAAACCCATACTTTATTTATCCCAAAACTAATTCCCTTAAATTTAGGCTTGATATGTATTTATATTTATGTTTCAAATGCTTAATAGCAATATTCTAAATACGCCAATACAGAGAAAATTGATGTACTTTTTCTTTAACTGATATATACTATTACTTGATAATTGTTTTGACAATAGGCGGAATTGAAAATTACCTTTAAGAAGTAAGTGAAAAGGTCTATTTTTGTTAAAAAAACTTTGTTTATTGATACTGTGAAAACATGATTGTTTAACCATATTTCGAACAAGCGTTATAGAAAAACGTTATCCGGAAATGATACAATGAAGAGAGAGCGTCACCTCCGGCTTCGTGTTTTAATGATATCATCCTTTTATTTTGGTGTCAACTCGGATCCGAATGTTGAGATTCCACGGTGCCTGGTGCCCAAATTATCCTGACATCTGATCAGACGAAAATATCCAACTTGTTTTGTGGCATGTTTATAAAATCTTTAGTTCTCACCTTTTCCAGAAAAGAACACACTTAATAATAAATTCCTTACATATGAAATACTTCTAAAAGTTTGTGTTTCAACCTTGTTCAATCCATTGGTAGAGTAATGATATAAGTGAAATATATTTCCATGAAACATAATGGCAATCAATTTTTATCATTGATCAAAAATATTATATCATTTGAAGGTGATTTTTTCATCTTCATAATATAATCTTAATTAGATTTGTCACATCAAGTTGCTCAACAAAAATGTAAATCATGTTCAATCCGTTTGTCCATTATAAGTTTCATTCTTCTTATAGATGTATAACACTTATTTATTATTGCATAATTTACACTTATCTAACTAGATTAATTGACAATAGCGTTATACAAAAAATACTAATATCATTTACATTATATAAAGCTGAAATATTATATGTGTGTTTTTAGAAAAAGAATATAATATTTCAACAACTAGTAATAATTATCTCAATAATAAACCTGAAAATAAATCTATGAAATGTGCTCCAATGTTGCCCTGAAATTCTGAGAGAAGTTTTTGAAACGTGATGAACTTTTTCGTTTTAACCAATACGGGTTTTCTCTGTTATAAACAGTAAACGTATAGTTAAGTGTTGAACTTTGTAAGTAAGCTATAAGATCGGGAACAGACCGTGTATAACCATCTCTTCTGTTTCTATTTACATAAATATACATGTTCAGAATAAGACAGCATAATTATGTAACACGTTTTAGCATACGATTTCCAAAGTTTGACCTCTGTGTTGATCTCCGTGACCTCCTTGGTATTCCTGAAGCTGGCTGAGTCTTGGAAATTACCATAATTCAGTTACAAAAATAACCTGTCAACAGAAAGATTCGGATCAGTTTGACATATGACAAGGTCAAACGCCTGTTAATCATATGTGAAGCGAAAGTAGAAATAAAACAAATAGTTCTCAAATAAATAAATGTTTACAGTGTTAAGTATTTGATATATAAGTGCATACATATAAGAGAAAGTTATTTTGATACAGTGAATGTAATTGATACTTGTAAGTATACATTGATCTCTGATGCCTTCGTTTAAGATAATGTAGAAATATAAAAAGGTAAATAGATATAATGATTTCGATCATTAGTTATACTAAAATTGATCAAGTATTTGCTTGTTATATTAACCGTGTCGTCTAAAGAAATAACTCTTAAAAATAATATGAATTTTGTTTAATGAATCAAAGATAATTGATGTTGATAAACCATTATAAACGCTATACAATTATCATCATATAGTGATGAGTATATTAGTATAGGTGATGCAAATACCCTCCGTTCTCAATGTTTTGCATAGGCATTGTGAATGATTAAATATATATCGAAATGTGAAGTATCAGGAAAAGTGAAGAAAATGTAATAGAAATGTGAAGCTCTGTACTCATATCGCATATAAGCAGTGTGGCAAAAAAAATTTTGGAGCAAAATCTGGTCCAAGCTATCAGTATGCATTTCATAGTTTCATTTTTGGAAAAACCTCTAGGTAATATTTCTCGAAAATAGTAATTGATTTTAGATGTAATAGATGAAATGGTTCATATTTGGTAAATTGATTCTGATAAAAGTAGAGAGTATACTATCACGATCTGAACCTCGTCACCTTTGCCGTTTAGTGTTGTGGTCGTTTCCTGTGTACTGTGATACAGAGAGGAGAAAAAAAACCCGGATCAGTACTCGGAGAGTAACATTATTGTTTAATGCCCGCATTCCTTGATCTGTATAACCACGATCACTCTACTTTATATATCTATGCCTATCACTAATAAGGAGATGGTTTTACATAAGCTCTAAGCGTGTCACCAAATCCTCTTGCATACATTTGATTTATTTTACTACTTTATTCTTCAATAAATAGTGTTTAAACAAACACTCAATGTCAAATCGACCCGACAGAAACAGAGGACAAACAAAGGGAAATAATACGTTCTTTTTAATTCAAGAAAATTACTTGATTTGTCTGTGTCTTATCGTTCCTGGGGCATCACTTTACATGCCATTATCATGTGTTCTAACATCTCAACGACGGCTACTTAGCTGACATATTCATCCTTTTGGATATGTTTTCTGCAATAAATGACACTTGATTTCTTATGGGAATTAATTGAATTTTCAATGGTTGACGTTAAAGATCGACAAATATATTTTAATGTTTAAAACAAAACGAAGACGTTATCGAAGCAGCGAACTTTCCTTCATTTTGGCAGTCATGTCAATATAAATGCAAGTTGGAAACTAACAAATTCAATTATCAAATAAGGTGAAGTTAACTTATCAAAAATATAAGCATAGTTCAAAACAAATGTTTAATTCGTGCATTCTTGTCCAATAAATAGAAAAAAAGCATAATTAAGGAAGCAATAACAGTATCCATGTCACCGTTATGACGTCATTATAGTTATTCTTCAAACTGTTCAATTAATTAATTTACCTACAATTAATAAACAGTATGCACTTTCAGAGTCTTTTTCTGATTATGAATATATATCGTGTAAAGAATGTCATAAAGATTTTATGATTTAGACGGCAAATGTGATTCGACGTGAACTTCACTCGCGTGCTATTTATAGGTATCAAATCGCCTCTGGTAACAATTGGATCTGCGGATTATTTCATTTTGATGCATGTGCACCGTACTGTAATTATAATGATATGACCAAGCTTGGCAAAGAAATTGGTTTAATTTGCAGATCAAACAAACACACACCCATGCCAAACGCACACATGACCTTGCTTCAGGTAACAAAACTAAAAGTCTAAACCAATTCAATACATTTTCCGGACATTAAAAATCAATCGTCACACACAACAGGCGATATTGTGATTTATGCTTTTGTTTGTTTACTCGTCTGTCTGTCCACTTCTCCGTATTTATCAAAATGACAGCTAAATTGGTTAACGGCTAATTAATCATAATTAATATGTATTGTCACCAGATGTGGAGGTCTGTTCAGAGAATTTGGACAATTATATAAGGCTGAAGTTATATAATTTATCAATAACTGTCTAACATTTGCATACACATATTAGCATTTAACGTACAGTATAATTTTAATTCGCGACTAACTTGACACATGTGGACAAATCATGTACGTACAACTGTTAAACAAACATATGTTTCTTTTCAAATCTTTTGTCAAAATGAAACGAAACAAAGACATATCTTAAATTACATCGTGTGAAATATTACAGAAGACGGTGAAATTTCTTAATATAGTGTATCACACGTCTAGCTTGTCTCCCGTGTCATGTATCATAAATCCCATTAATTAAAATCATGCATAATTAGCCGATGCGTACCTGTGCACATGCGTAAACATACGCCTTAAATAAACCTATTAATGTCGATGACTTCAAAGAGATGAGATGGAGAGACGGCACCCTGCCGCAGTCCATATTGTCAGTTATCTCCTCAAGGAAATCCATTGGGGTCTACAATCGTTTCCTCAAAGAGATGTAATACCAAATATGACATGTCATGCATTAACGTCTTAGTCATGAACAGAAAATCTAAACTGTTTTAGCTTCTAACAAATAACAACATGATCATTTGAAAATTTAAATTCGTAATCGCTGCTTTCTAATTGTTTTATTATATTTTTAAAAACACAATTCACAGTTAGTATTTTGTTATTTTAAAACTTGATATGTTCTTATTTTATAAAAACAAACAAAAAAACCAAAAGCAAAATGTAACATGAATTAAATTGTTCACCGCGGTTTTCTTTCTCAAAACATTTCCTGATTCAAAAATGAGAATTCCTTATATAAATGTCTCAATCAGAAGAATAGAGAGCTTGAATAAGATCGTTTTGACTGGAGATAATGAATAGATCGTTCACAAACTATAAAAAGGAAGACTTTTGCGACAATGTCTGTCTAGACACCTGGTGCGCACGTGTGAGCCACTACCGAAGACTGGACATGCGTGCTTACTTTACCACACAAAAGCCTGTATGAATGTTCAATAGCTCGGCATCCAGTAGATAGACAGGTCGGCTTCAACCGTATTTGACTATATTAATCACACTTATTGAGTTTCATTAAAAGAGATATGAAAATGTTTAACTATATTGATGCACGTTCTAGACCTAGTTAATGGGGAATTGTAGCTATCAGATATTTTCCTTGTCATGTTTGGCACTTACATAACAACTCCGAGATAGCTCTTGGATAACATTTGTGAAAACAGCAAATTATAGAAGGAAAAAACCCTTCATGCCTCCACTATCGGAACGAGATGTGAATTTTGAGGCACATTTTATCAATAAAGCACCATCATAACTCGATGTCAATTTTTCTGGATGTATTTGCAAGTGTAAGAATTACCCTCAATCATTCCATGTAATTTCCTAAATGTATGGAACAGTTAAAGATTACAGAAAACAGTGAATGGACCATTCCATTGAGTTATCTTGGAACAAAACCCGATTTAATATGGCTATAAATAACTCCCGAATACTACTTTCCTGCTCCGTACATTTTCGGAATGGCATATTTGTGTTGTGACTTGGACTAGCCGGTGACACCCATGCGAGGGGACCTCCGTATCTGGGTTCTGTCAGGGTATTCCTCTACATTATAACTGGCTATAATTCATTTTGAAAGCTAATAAACCAGATTTTATTGTATTCGACACACGTGCAGTCATTGATTAGGACCGAAATTAAATAAAGTGGGAGCTGAGCGTTTGTCTAGCGGTCTATCGGCTCCTTTGCTTGTCACAAACAAATCCCATATCCCTAGAGCCCTCTGGTGGCCGTCCACGGAATTACCAGTCAGCCTCGTGCGCATGATTCCAAGAGCTACGCCCAGGGGTGACATGGTGATCGGGGTCTTTATAACGCTTAATCCATCTTGGATTGCTGTAACAGCTTTAGCTGAACATCCGTAATCCCAATTTAGCGTGTAACTGACTTAGATTACAAAAGATCTCTTGACAACCAGGTCCAATTTTCTTGATTCTTGTGCAATAAAGTAGAGGATTTGCTCCAGGTATTTGTATCCGTATGTGAATATATGTTTCAATTATCAATAACAAAAACAGATGTTTTTTGTAATTATAAAGATTTCAAAACAGTAAAAAACAATGTCTTCCTTGAATAGGTGTATATAACGAAGGATGTTACAATGGAATTTTGGTACAAAAAAAAGATGAATAACATTAGGAAATACCAATAAACATGAACATAAGTACATATAATAAAACATGATCATAAGGAGATACAATTAAACATGAACATAAGGAGATACCATTAAACATGAACATAAGGAGATACACTAAAACATGAACATTAGGAGATCCAATTAAACATGAACATTAGGATGTGTAATTGTTGTGGTGATTTTGTGTAATTAATGTGTGAAGCGTTGTGGATATTTTGTACAAGTAATGTGTTAAGTGTTCTGGATGTTTTGTACAATTAATGTGTGAAGTGTTGTGTATGTTTTGTACAATTAATGTCTGAAGTGTTGTGGATGTTTTGTATAATCAACGTGTGAAGTGTTGTGGATGTTTTGTATAATCAATGTGTGAAGCGTTGTGGATGTTTTGTACAATTAATGTGTGAAGCGTTGTGGATGTTTTGTATAATCAATGTGTGAAGCGTTGTTGATGTTTTGTGTAATCAATGTGTGAAGTGTTGTAGATGTTTTGTGTAGTCAACGTGTGAAGTGTTGTGGATGTTTTGTGTAAGCAACGTATGAAGTGTTGTGGATGTTTTGTGTAATCAATGTGTGAAGTGTTGTAGATGTTTTGTGTAATCAACGTGTGACGTGTTGTGGATGTTTTCTATAATCAACGTGTGAAGTGTTGTGGATGTTTTGTTTAATCAACGTGTGAAGTGTTGCAGATGTTTTGTATAATCAACGTGTTAAGTGTTGTGGATGTTTTGTGTAATCAATGTGTGAAGTGTTGTAGATGTTTTGTATAATCAACGTGTGTAGTGTTGTGGATGGTTTGTTTAATCAACGTGTGAAGGGTTGTGGATGTTTTGTGTAATCAACGTGTGAAGGGTTGTGGATGTTTTGTATAATCAATGTGTGAAGTGTTGTGGATGTTTTGTGTAATCAATGTGTGAAGTGTTGTAGATGTTTTGTATAATCAACGTGTGAAGAGTTGTGGATGGTTTGTTTAATCAACGTGTGAAGTGTTGTGGATGTTTTGTTTAATCAACGTGTGAAGTGTTGTAGATGTTTTGTATAATCAATGTGTGAAGTGTTGTAGATGTTTTGTATAATCAACGTGTTAAGTGTTGTGGATGTTTTGTGTAATCAATGTGTGAAGTGTTGTGGATGTTTTGTATAATCAACGTATGAAGTGTTCTGGATGTTTTGTATAATCAATGTTTGAAGTGTTGTAGATGTTTTGTATAATCAACGTGTTAAGTGTTGTGGATGTTTTGTGTAATCAATGTGTGAAGTGTTGTGGATGTTTTGTGTAATCCACGTGTGAAGTGTTGTGGATGTTTTGTATAATCGATGTGTGAAGCGTTGTGGATGTTTTGTACAATTAATGTGTGAAGCGTTGTGGATGTTTTATATAATCAATGTGTGAAGCGTTGTTGATGTTTTGTGTAATCAATGTGTGAAGTGTTGTGGATGTTTTGTATAATCAATGTGTGGAGTGTTGTAGATGTTTTGTATAATCAACGTGTGTAGTGTTGTGGATGGTTTGTTTAATCAACGTGTGAAGTGTTGTGGGTGTTTTGTGTAATCAACGTGTGAAGTGTTGTGGGTGTTTTGTGTAATCAACGTGTGAAGTGTTGTGGGTGTTTTGTGTAATCAACGTGTGAAGTGTTGTGGATGTTTTGTCTAATCAATGTGTGAAGTGTTGTGGATGTTTTGTATAATCAATGTGTGGAGTGTTGTAGATGTTTTGTATAATCAACGTGTGTAGTGTTGTGGATGGTTTGTTTAATCAACGTGTGAAGTGTTGTGGATGTTTTGTATAATCAATGTGTGGAGTGTTGTAGATGTTTTGTATAATCAACGTGTGAAGAGTTGTGGATGGTTTGTTTAATCAACGTGTGAAGTGTTGTGGGTGTTTTGTGTAATCAACGTGTGAAGTGTTGTGGATGTTTTGTGGGATGTTTTGTACAATTAATGTGTGAAGCGTTGTGGATGTTTTGTATAATCAGTGTGTGAAGCGTTGTTGATGTTTTGTGTAATCAATGTGTGAAGTGTTGTAGATGTTTTGTATAATCAACGTGTGAAGTGTTGTGGATGGTTTGTTTAATCAACGTGTGAAGTGTTGTGGATGTTTTGTGTAATCAACGTGTGAAGTGTTGTGGATGTTTTGTATAATCAACGTGTGAAGTGTTGTGGATGTGTTGTATAAACAATGTGTGAAGTGTTGTAGATGTTTTGTATAATCAACGTGTGAAGTGTTGTGGATGTGTTGTATAAACAATGTGTGAAGTGTTGTAGATGTTTTGTATAATCAACGTGTGAAGTGTTGTGGATGTGTTGTATAAACAATGTGTGAAGTGTTGTAGATGTTTTGTATAATCAATGTGTGAAGTGTTGTGGAGGTTTTGTGTAATCAACGTGTGAAGTGTTGTGGAGGTTTTGTATAATCAAAGTGTTGTGTAAATGTATATGTTGCGTTGTGTTGTTGTGCGTGTGCTAGGTGGATGTATAGCTGTTGAATGGTACACTGTATTCCATCTATCAGCTTATATTTACTAGTATGACAGTATATATGTCAGTCTAGATGACCATCGAAGGAAAAAACATGTAATTATTTCGATAAGGCTGTAATCAGAACTTCTTGTCAAAAACGTTCGATTCAAGCCCGAGACACTTGCCAAGGCCCTCTGGGACTGAACATCAGAATCCAAGCACGGCTCTCGTCTTTATTTTGTGTAATTATGGAACATTTTTAATATAGGAAGTCGAATCTTACTAATTAAGATACATATGACCCTGGTATGTAGTGCCTGAACTTACACGACCTCGCCATTCGTCTGTATTGATGGCCAAGTACTTCTGTGTAGTTCTCCGCGCTCAGGAAGTGGCCTCTTCACCGTGACAGACAGCCAAATTAATCCGCGCACAATCAGCCCTCTCCTCTGCGGGGAGGGAAGAAAGACTCTTCATGGCTCACGCTTGTCCCCGCGCTGCTATGACGGTGTGTGTTATTTAATAAAGTTTCATCTATCTCATAAACCAGGGAAATAGCTGGGAAATTTAATTATGATTGTCAGTTTAAGCACCGGGTTAGTACGAGCCTGTTTGTGCTTTTCATTGTCCGTCTGATAATTGCAATATCCACCATTTATTGTCCAATTCATCACTGCAGCCCGATGGAGAGAGAGAAGAGCTCCGGCTCTTAATGTTTCCCGTCCCTTACGCTATTGTTGATGCCAACAGTTAGAAAGAAAACCGCATAGTCTAAATTTTCTTAATCGCAGCTCTAATGGCCAAAAATGGCAACATTTATATTCTTTAGCTTTAATAAATCTCCTTTTCTTCTCATAATACGGAAGTTGCTGTGATCAAATTGATCCTCTGGCCCCTAAAATAAGAAAAGCTGTTAAAACACAAGTTGGTCGGGACATTTGAGTGGTGAAAAATGAGATTTTGTTCCCGATATAACGCGAGGAACATTTGTAACTATAGATGCTTTTATAAACGTCCTCGGCTAGGACTCGTGATCAGCACGCTAATGTTAGGGTTGGTTGTTGGCGTCAGATTGGCTCAGTAGTTAGGTGATTATTTATTTTTTCTTGTTAAATTTTATAAATGTTCGGTTGGCCCTTTGCACTCAATTTGGGTGCGTTATAAAATGATAATGATGGAAATCGGAATTGATGTACAATGTTTTTCAACAGTTGTACTTACCGAGATGTTACCTTTATTGAATATGTTGATACGAAAACATGGCAGCATATGATAATATGCTTATATTTTGAATTATGCTATTTTTTCATTTAGTATAGTGAAATAAAATATTAAATCTAAATAAGTGTGTTTTTCCTGTTCCAAAATAGCTAAACGGTTGAATTCCATAAAAAATATAGGTCTGGCTACATTTTACCTTTTTCTGCCCTGATCTGATGACAGTTTTAAAAGCGGTAACACTACATTAAACACAATCAAACTTGCTTAATCCGACACCTGAGTATTCTAACACTCTGTATTATATTTCTTATACGTTGTGTTCCACAGGGTGTTGTATAAGACAGGTTTTTCTTTTTCATAAAACTGGAACGTGACATAGAGTTTCTGTCGCGTTGAGCAGATCTCTGCTTGTTTTATTCCGGGGATTCAGATGTCTGGTTTTCATGTTACAAAGCACCTACACCTTAACATAAGAAACCGCATCGTTGTCTCAACCTCCTGGAGAAGTATAATCAATAAAGTAATTATCATATTCAGAAACAGATGAACCGTCTATATAAATAACGAGTTATACTATCTGTTGTTGAAAGAAGAGGGGGAAAGGAGGGTTATAAGAACAGCTTGCTTACATTTCCCTTCCTACAGCCTATCCAGTGTATGAGACGAAGAGCAAATGGTTGTGTGACACAACCAATAGGCCAGTACAACAATGTCGTCCGCCATCGCCCCCCACATCTATCACAACTGTGTCGGCTGATAAATAGATTATATATTGAATGAATCCAACCTGTTATCAATGCATGTTTACTCCAAATGGCGGGATCATGTATCAGGTGCCGTTTTCGATTTTAGAAATTGCATTTATTGAATAATATGTCGTAATATCTCTCTCAATCGCCAAAGGATAACAAAAAACGAAATGTTGTCTTCAGTGATAATTCGTTATTACATTAAATTGATGTGCTGTTTGTTAGCGCGATATCTGTGTGATTTCTCATGTTTAGTTTTTCGTAACGAGATGGAAACGTCGACAATCAAATTTAGACATATTTGTTAATGTTACAGCCAGTCTGATCAGAAAGAAATATGGAAGATTACACAATACCTATTTATCAAACATAAATCAAATCGATTAAAAGTAACACAATAAATCAGAAACGAGCCCCACAACATCACAGCCGAGAGACAAATTGTCGACAGTGGGGAAGCCTCTCGTATTGATATCGACAAATCTCGGACAAAAATATCAATAGACCTACCTTTAATGGTGAAGCACTTGGCTCATATTGGCAATCACTTGGTCAGCGTTCTTGAGGAGTATGATATCTCTTTGAAAATGCCATGCGTTATATAGTCACACTATTTCTGTGGTAATTAAATCGTCTTTTTTATTTTCTGAAAATAAAAACAGCATGAAACGGTTAAACATGTAGGAATGATCATCGTAAAATAAATGCAATTAATTGGATCAATCGGTGAAATTAACATTTTAAATGTTTATAGATTTTAGTCTTTAATATTAAACGGAATCGATTCGTATTAGGACTGATATAGAAACACATATACAGTTTAAGTTATAGACAAATATACATTATTTGAAATTACACTACATGTATTTTTTTCATCCCCTTATTTGTTCTGTCCTTTTTTTCTGATTTTGTTTTGGTTTTCGATATTTCGATTTTTTGTACCAATTTGTAAATGCAAAAATATATTTAAAATTAATATCACGTATTAAAATCAATCGATGTTAAATCGGTTTATCCTTAAGTGTATTCCAATAGAACCCTTTATCAAGTTATATTAGATTAATTTCTTAGTAGGGCTAAAATTTAGATAAATGAGATTTTCCTATTTACAAAAAACTGAACTTAAAATATTGTTTCCTTGTGGATTCAAAACGACCATTTTTAAATAACATGCTAAAAAACTATGACATTTCTGCTTATTTTTATAAAACCGATCATATTTGAAAATATGCATAAATGTTTCGTAAAGCTAGCCATGCTTATCAAGTCTGAATGTCAATACCGTTACTCAGGTGTTAGCACAGGTGTGTAATAAGCTTCTGGATTTGTTCTAATTCTTTATTATCAAATGACTTTAAACTCTCATATTATACGACATGCGACGATTTAATGTTCGAATTATTCTAAAATCTCAGTATAATTAACAGATAATAAGTGTCTATATAATATATATGCATACTGTTACGGGGCTTCCAGTTCTAACCCTGTTTTGACGATGTTGTGTACGGTGGTAGGACTGCGTAAGGTATAAACGGGTTTTTTATTTTCGTTATTTATCCAATAACAATGGGTACAGAAGATAAATTACTATCATAGGCAAATCTAAATCGAGGCAAAACCAAATCGAGGCTAAACGTATACTAACCGTCTTGAAAAGCCAGATAAGATCTGTCATTTTCAAATTGTCATCTCTTCCTGTAATGAAGGTAGTTTGTCTCTGAGAAGTCTTCAATTCTTTTTGACGTCGAGAATCAATTGGTTTCTCTTCCAGTTTTCATCTTCATTATTGCAGCGTTTTAATTTCAGATTTGTTCCCCGAACCCGCAAGCTTCGTGAGAGATGATTTATGGTTTCTGAAACAGCTTTCGAATATTAATAATAGTGGTCATTTAACTTTTCCTGCTGACTGTAATTTCTTCCCACTTATTATCTAGTTAGCACGGCTCGGCGATCTTTAATCTTTGCCATTTTACTCTTCCTTAAGGATGCGTGTCTCTCGAATGACGCTATCTTGTCGTGACACCGTTTCGATATAATGTGTTATTATTCTAAGCTAATTGAAGGTTGAACGATACTACGAAAAACCTGTTAATATTTTGAGCTCTGCTACAAAACATTCCAATTCATTCCTGCAATAGCTCAAATGGTGATTGTGAATAATAATGACGTCAGATCGAAAATCAGGTTGGTAATAAAAGTACCCGTATGGAAACAATTGTCTCTCGGCTCATGCATGTTGTATCTTATAATATCTCTTAATATATTAGCATGACACCTCAAACATCTAAAAGGTTTTAAAATATGTAAACGGACCCCTCCGTACACAGGATAGTTAATTAATTACACCATTATATCCCCTTTATTAGTTAGTATACCCCACCACCCTCTATTATTCTCCCTCTCTGACTTATACCCAATCAGTTTCATTACTTCCTTCCCGACTTTTTATACCATTTACAATTCTGTTGCAAGTTCCTTTAAAAACATCACCAGAAGATGTTGTGTCCACAGGGCCAACGGAATAACGCAGTGTTATTTTCAACATTCTCCTCTTGTATCGCATAAGGTGGAGACCAGCGTAAGGCGTAAACGCTTATGTGATGTTAGGGTTTTACAGGAATATTTTCGCACTGACTATTTGGAAAAAGTTATGTTTTCATTACTAATAACTACAAAGTAAATATGTTTACATATGTGTTTAACCGTGATATATTGTGTTTAACGGTGATATATTGTGTTCACTGGTGATATATTGTGTTTAACGGTGATATATTGTGTTTAACGGTGATATATTGTGTTCACGGAGATATATTGTGTTACATTCATGCTATCACGAACATTAAACAAATGCCGTTACGTCCCCATTTGTCCAAAATAAAGGGGAGATATGGGGGG
>NW_018403741.1:131742-132833 GCF_002113885.1 Mizuhopecten yessoensis | reverse complement strand
GGGGGGGTATATAGGGGGAGGAGATATAGGTGGAGGAGATATAGGGAGGAGATATAGTAGTTTCTTAGGATGAAATTTCATGGACTTTCCATGAAGAATATCAATTTCATTTCATCTACGTCTCAAGAGTTCAATTTGTCGAAACACCTCTACAAAATGGTCATTCACCTGTTAAAATTGCTGACCTTGGTCCAACGGTCATTTATAACGTTTTATTTTTTCAAACAGATGTATTCCGTTGGCCACGCTGGATAGACTGCATGCGTCTGTCTTGCCAAACTTCTCCATTCCATGTCCATATTCATTAGGCATTAGTTTCTGATGCTGAATGTGTCACTTCTTACATGACTACGGGCTGGACTTATTACTCCACAGAGATATCCCCCACTTCACACCCTCTCCGGTTACATTTAAGACAGGATGGCGTGTGGCTGAAGGCTTCCAGGCCGGCCCGACTCTCAATGGTTAGCTGACACGCTAGAGTAACTCATGGCCCTAAATTCTCCAGTCAGGGCTTGACGGAAAAATAACGTTCGATGTTTGTGAGCAACATCTCGGAGTATTTCTTTTCTGCTTATGTGTAAAGAAGCATTTTCCGAAGAAGACTTTTAAACATCGTGTATAATTATTTCCTCTCTGTTGTGTAAGTTGTCGATATTAAGATCGGTTTAACCAAATTTATTTCCTTTCTTGCCAAAGAACATACGTGATAGCACACTACAATGCACAACTAGAAAATACCAAAGTGTGAAAACCGAATTTTAAATCAATGAAACTGGGGTAAAATATGCAGATTGATATCTCTATTACATAGAGAACACTGAAAAGGTACAATGGGAGTAAGACCAAGCGTTCAGGAAGGGTAAGCGTTTTCCACTTCATCGACGGTATCCACCTTATAAATAAAGGTCAATACAAATTCAAATAGAGTCACATCTTCAATATGAGAACTGTTGTAGTGGCAACGTAACCAAAATTAACACTATAGAGCAATATTTGAAACGTCACACCATAGAGCAATATTAGAAACGTCACACTATAGAGCAATATTAGAAACGTCACACCATAGAGCAATATTAGAAACGTCACAC
>NW_018403741.1:78053-125271 GCF_002113885.1 Mizuhopecten yessoensis | reverse complement strand
ATAGAGCAATATTAGAAACGTCACACCATAGAGCAATATTAGAAACGTCCATATGTTACGAGGAAATAGAATATTCCCCAACGAGATCACGAAGACAAACATAAAGCTTGCCCCTAGGCTTCATCAACCTTCATCTCCCGAAATTCTTCGTTGTAGTTTTGTTCGTCAGCAAGCTCTTGAATTCGAATGAAATGTGACATGTCAACACAGTAGAAGGAAGAAACAGGGACAGTTATACTTATCTATGAAATCTTACCTCAGCAATTACTGATTAGCACGACCGTCATTTAACCAATATCCATACAGATAAAATAATAACACAAAATGTAGGTAACTAAAAAGCAACAAACACAAATATCCAACAAACTGAGAAATGAAAACCAAAAACCCAAACAATAATAATATGAATACAAAGCGTTGATTGCCATGGGGGACGGAAAGTGATATTTGTAAGCTCTGTCTGTGTGATATATTTCAACTGAAAATTACAACATGCATTTTCCCCTTCAACTCAATTCATTTACATGTATCAATACGTATTAAATTAGCTGTTACTATTTCCTCAACTCAATTCATTTATCAATAAGTATAAAATCATCTGTTACTATTATCTTAGAGAGTGTTTTGTTTTTAACAATGGTAATTACGAGAGAGACAATCCCGAATGTTTTGTGCACGGGTAGGAGTGTGAACGGTGACCCGGATGTTGTTTCAGTGGGTTATTGAGTGGGATCAGGTTGTCATGCTATACTATCTGTTTAACGGGAACAGGATATCGGATAAAAAAAACCCCTCCAAACTGAATTATTGATCAACATCGATAATGGACGTTGTCACATCGGTCGTAATTTCTAGGAAACGTTGGGATCGTTTGTTGTATTATCGCTAGACGATAACGTACTTCGTTATAACTATACATATTTTATAGTGTAATGGACGGTGACTATTAACTTTCACGGATACATTACACAAACTCAATCCTGATTAATACTTAAGTATCTTTTGTTCGTAGTCGGACTGTTTCCACTTAGTCAGCGTGAATTTTACCGCTCTTTGATACGAGGCACGGAAGTATAGTGGTAGGATGCGAGGCTCGTGTCCGAAGGGTTGCGGGTTCGAGTCACGTCACGGCACTGTGTGTGTTGTATCCTTGAGCAAGATACTTAACTCCGCTTGTTCCAGTCTACTCAGCTGTAAATGAGTACGTTGTTAGTCAGTGCTAGAATTGCTGAATGCTAGCTTTGAGCGCCGAAATGGCAGCACCGGCTGAATGCTCCCCAGGGAGTTGTGAAAGATTGCTGGTTGCAAAGGCCCTATAACAACGGGTAATAATTTGTGAAATCCCGGGACATTTTATTATATTTTCAATTTTAATAACATTAATCTTCTCAAAATAAGTAAGTCAGTATGCTAACATCTAACTGATCAGTTCAGTATTAGCATACTGACTTACTTATTCTGTGAAGATTAATAAAAAGGATTCGACATTATTCAGGAATGTTTGAGATTCTTCAGATATTTTATTTAACTGTCGCATATATTGATATTAATTAATCAATTAATATGTTTTAGAAATGATTTTGGATCGAAATCGAGGTCAAATTACATCATAAAGAAGATATGTAAATTTGCCCAGTAGATAATGTTAATGAGGATTACGAATTGAATGTATCTATTTTAGTAACAATTCAGACAAGCTTTTTTACCCATTAACTTTGAACTAAGTCAAATTTCGGGGGGAATGTTATTGTTATCTTTTCCTAAGGTTGGTCAATTTTAATCCCAAATACAACAAATTAGTTTATATCTTAATCATTATTTAAATTTTTCAAATCCCCTTTCATGTGTTAGTAAACCATATGTAGCTATTAACAACAGGACCATGCATTAAGGCTTGAAAGCTTAACGATCAACGAGGTAAAATTTAGATTCCTTACTTTTCATAGTTATAAAAATAAAAAAATATGATAACAAAATGCTTAAGCGTTTTTTGCTTGGATTCAAAATATTCGTAATGAGATATCAAACTCGATGTAATTAATTGCGTTTTAAATAAATATGAAAATAACTCAATATGGACATATCTCAATGATCTTATTAGACTGAGGTTTAAATAAGTAATCGGCGTATATAATATATTCCAATAAATCATTTGTTATTTTTAGATCAGACGCCTTCACGCCTGACTTTTATTAATTAGTGCTCAATCAGAGATCAGTGTTATAAATCCATTACTCATCCGTTCCTATAACTGACGATTTTTCACGAAAACTGCCACGTCAATAAAATATTGAACTTTCTTGAAATGACGTATTAACTCTATATAATCCACGTTTGGAGTTAGTGAATGCAATTTAATGTCTATTAGTTGTCAAGTATTTTGCGGAACAACCGCGGATATCAATTCTTGTCAAATTTCCAACCGGTAACGGATTTAGTATTTTTGTTTTCTGTCTCTACCTCAGAAAGATCGATACCAATGGGATTGAGTTAGTCTTTAATTGCTAGTTTTGTCAATATAGGTACATGTAAGCTAAATCTATATTTTCTATGAAACGCATCTGTAGGTGCCGTCAATGACTAGTTATCTAACCTTAACCGGTTTTTCCAAGCTTTCGGGCTTAGCCCTTCGTCAGGGATTAAATGTCACCGGACCTCTATGTCACATCCATCTTGACAAACAGGATGAGTAAATATGACGTTGATATTGATGACGTCATAATACTGTTACCATGACGTCAACAAAACAAATTGACGTTATAGCTTTAACCCAGTAAAACTAGTAGTGCTTATATCTCTCTGTAGCAAAAGAGGTAAACATGTACATATTAAAATAATTCTTGTCAGGTACCCATCTCATTTCTATATTAAAGTAGCTATGATGGTCACTTGGCATTGATTTTTTTGATCGGAGAATTAAACAACTAGCCATAAATCCTTGCGATTTAATTCATATTCTTTGTTTAGAATCATTTGGAATCGTTGTTATTTTTCTATGGTATGATAGCTGGGATTAGAAACATTTCTATTATAATTCGCTAGGTGCGAAGGCGACACAGACATAAATAGTTATGACTAATAACAAAAAAAAAAGTTTAAAAGCCCCGTTTTCTCTGCTTTTATTATTGTTGACGTCATGCACTGATATTTAAAATATGGTTAATTAGGATTAAAGTCATTAAATAAAAAATAAAAAAATGTTTGATTTTTCTGAGGTGACTCAACCTATGTATTACAATCGGGCAAGAGTTGTAACAAATATGTTGACTATTTTAAACATTAACTCGAACACGCAGTTTATCCTAAACATTAAGTGAGATCGACTGCCGACGATGTTAACTGATAATACACTGGATATCTCGAATAACATGATTATTACGAAGTCGTCTTGGTCCCCGTGCTTCTCTTGTGAGCAGGTATTGATTGTTACGTCATTGGTTTGTGTGAGAAAATCACGTCGTTTTTTCAAAAATTGATGACGTTACTCTCACAAACAAATGACGTAACAATCAAGTCCTGCTCACAAGAGCAGATAACTCTGCAATACGCAAAGACGGAATATACTAACTAGAACAGCACCGTCTAACTTTGTTAAACCAGAGTCCATATTCATGAAACCTTTCTCATGCTCAAACTGAGATTCTCTGCTCAAGCCCAGTTTTTTGTTCCCTTGATTATGTATCAAACATTCACAGTTTGTCAAAAACATGTAAGAACATTTGAGAGACTTATCTAGACTCGACTTGTTGACCTTATCATATGATTAAAGCAAGTTCAAAGACAGTTGGTTTGAGCACAGAATCCAAGCTGGAGCATGAGAACGGTTTCATGAATACAGACCCAGAATGTTCAGCTGCCCCCATGGAACACATTGGACCACTTTATTTCGTTTCACTTTAACCTACTCTTTCCTTTAGGCGATGTCCCCATACCCATCAATTGCAACACTTTGGGTCCGTTTCGTTTCCTATCGTTCCTGTCTTCTTTCTTTTCTATCTTCTTTCTCTTCCCGGCGGTGTTTCCCTAGGCACCAGTCCTCATATGACACTGGCTGTTGTCTCCCTAGCCACCCCACCTCATATGACACTGGCTGTTGTCTCCCTAGCCCCCCCCCCTCATATGACACTGGCTGTTGTCTCCCTAGCCACCCCACCTCATATGACACTGGCTGTTGTCTCCCTAGCCACCCGTCCTCATATGACACTGGCTGTTGGCGCTCGAGCCATCCCTCCTCATATAACACTGGCTTTTGTCTCTCTAGCCATCCCTCCTCATATGACAATGGCTGTTGTCTCCCTAGCCACCCGACCTCATATGACACTGGCTGTTGTCTCCCCAGGTACCCGTCCTCATATGACCCAGGCTGTTGTCTCCCTAGACACCCCTCCTCATAGGACACTAGCTGTTGTCTCCCTAGCCACCCTCCTCATATGACACTGGCTGTTGTCTCCCTAGGTAACCGTCCTCATATGACACTGGCTTTTGTCTCCCTAGGCACCCGTCCTCATATGACACTGGCTGTTGTCTCCCTAGCCACCCGTCCTCATATGACACTGGCTGTTGTCTCCCTAGCCACCCGTCCTCATATGACACTGGCTGTTGTCTCCCTAGCCACCCGTCCTCATATGACACTGGCTGTTGTCTCCCTAGCCACCCGTCCTCATATGACACTGGCTGTTGTCTCCCTAGCCACCCGTCCTCATATGACACTGGCTGTTGTCTCCCTAGCCACCCGTCCTCATATGACACTGGCTGTTGTCTCCCTAGCCACCCGTCCTCATATGACACTGGCTGTTGTCTCCCTAGCCACCCGTCCTCATATGACACTGGCTGTTGTCTCCCTAGCCACCCGTCCTCATATGACACTGGCTGTTGTCTCCCTAGCCACCCGTCCTCATATGACACTGGCTGTTGTCTCCCTAGCCACCCGTCCTCATATGACACTGGCTGTTGTCTCCCTAGCCACCCGTCCTCATATGACACTGGCTGTTGTCTCCCTAGCCACCCGTCCTCATATGACACTGGCTGTTGTCTCCCTAGCCACCCGTCCTCATATGACACTGGCTGTTGTCTCCCTAGCCACCCGTCCTCATATGACACTGGCTGTTGTCTCCCTAGCCACCCGTCCTCATATGACACTGGCTGTTGTCTCCCTAGCCACCCGTCCTCATATGACACTGGCTGTTGTCTCCCTAGCCACCCGTCCTCATATGACACTGGCTGTTGTCTCCCTAGCCACCCGTCCTCATATGACACTGGCTGTTGTCTCCCTAGCCACCCGTCCTCATATGACACTGGCTGTTGTCTCCCTAGCCACCCGTCCTCATATGACACTGGCTGTTGTCTCCCTAGCCACCCGTCCTCATATGACACTGGCTGTTGTCTCCCTAGCCACCCGTCCTCATATGACACTGGCTGTTGTCTCCCTAGCCACCCGTCCTCATATGACACTGGCTGTTGTCTCCCTAGCCACCCGTCCTCATATGACACTGGCTGTTGTCTCCCTAGCCACCCGTCCTCATATGACACTGGCTGTTGTCTCCCTAGCCACCCGTCCTCATATGACACTGGCTGTTGTCTCCCTAGCCACCCGTCCTCATATGACACTGGCTGTTGTCTCCCTAGCCACCCGTCCTCATATGACACTGGCTGTTGTCTCCCTAGCCACCCGTCCTCATATGACACTGGCTGTTGTCTCCCTAGCCACCCGTCCTCATATGACACTGGCTGTTGTCTCCCTAGCCACCCGTCCTCATATGACACTGGCTGTTGTCTCCCTAGCCACCCGTCCTCATATGACACTGGCTGTTGTCTCCCTAGCCACCCGTCCTCATATGACACTGGCTGTTGTCTCCCTAGCCACCCGTCCTCATATGACACTGGCTGTTGTCTCCCTAGCCACCCGTCCTCATATGACACTGGCTGTTGTCTCCCTAGCCACCCGTCCTCATATGACACTGGCTGTTGTCTCCCTAGCCACCCGTCCTCATATGACACTGGCTGTTGTCTCCCTAGCCACCCGTCCTCATATGACACTGGCTGTTGTCTCCCTAGCCACCCGTCCTCATATGACACTGGCTGTTGTCTCCCTAGCCACCCGTCCTCATATGACACTGGCTGTTGTCTCCCTAGCCACCCGTCCTCATATGACACTGGCTGTTGTCTCCCTAGCCACCCGTCCTCATATGACACTGGCTGTTGTCTCCCTAGCCACCCGTCCTCATATGACACTGGCTGTTGTCTCCCTAGGCACCCGTCCTCATATCACACTGGCTGTTGTCTTCCTAGCCACCCGTCCTCATATGACACTGGTTATTGTCTCCCTAGCCACCCGTCCTCATATGACACTGGCTATTGTCTCCCTAGGCACCCCTCCTCATATGACACTGGCTATTGTCTCCCTAGGCCCCCGTCCTCATATGACACTGGCTGTTGTCTGCCTAGCCACCCGTCCTCATATGACACTGGCTTTTGTCTCCCTAGGCACCCGTCCTCATATGACACTGACTGTTGTCTTCCTAGCCACCCGTCCTCATATGACACTAACTGTTGTCTCCCTATAGCTAGCCACCCCTCCTCATAGGACACTGGCTATTGTCTCCCTAGGCACCCGTCCTCATATGACACTGGCTATTGTCTCCATAGGCACCCGTCCTCATATGGCACTGGCTGTTGTCTCCCTTGCCACCCGTCCTCATATGACACTGACTGTTGTCTCCCTAGGCACCCGTGCTCATATGACACTGGCTATTGTCTCCCTATCCACTCGTCCTCATAAGACACTGGCTGTTGTCTCCATAGCCACCCGTCTTCATATGACACTGGCTGTTGCCTCCCTAGGTACCCCTGGCTGTTGTCTCCCTAGGCACCCGTCCTCATTTGACACTGACTGTTGTCTCCCTAGCCACCACTCCTCATATGACACTGGCTATTGTCTCCATAGGCACCCGTCCTCCCCTCCTCATATGACAATGGCTGTTGTCTCCCTAGCCACCACTCCTCATATGACACTGGCTGTTGTCTCCCTAGGTACCCCTGGCTGTTGTCTCCCTAGCCACCCGTCCTCATATGACACTGGCTGTTGTCTCCTTAGCCACCCGTCTTCATATGACACTGGCTGTTGTCTCCCTCGGCACCCGTCCTCATATGACACTGGCTGTTGTCTCCCTAGGTACGGACACTGGCTGTTGTCTCCCTAGGGACCCGTCCTCATATGACACTGACTGTTGTCTCCCTAGCCACCCGTCTTCATATGACACTGGCTGTTGACTCCCTCGGCACCCGTCCTCATATGACGCTGGCTGTTGTCTCCTTAGCCACCCGTCCTCATATGGCACTGGCTGTTGTCTCCCTAGCCATCCCTCCTCATATGACAATGGCTGTTGTCTCCCTAGCCATCCCTCCTCATATGACAATGGCTGTTGTCTCCCTAGCCATCCCTCCTCATATGACCCAGGCTGTTGTCTCCCTCGGCACCCGTCCTCCTATGACACTGGCTGGTGTCTCCCCAGCCACCCGTCCTCATATGACCTTTTGTCTCTCTAGCCATCCCTCCTCATATGACCCAGGCTGTTGTCTCCCTCGGCACCCGTCCTCCTATGACACTGGCTGGTGTCTCCCCAGCCACCCGTCCTCATATGACACTGGCTGTTGTCTCCCGAGGCACCCGTCCTCATAGGACACTGGCTGTTGTCTCCCTAACCACCCCTCCTCATATGGCACTGGCTATTGTCTCCCTAGCCACCCGTCCTCATAAGACACTGGCTGTTGTCTCCCTAGCCACCCGTCCTCATTTGACACTGGCCTTTGTCTCCCTAGGCACCCGTCCTCATATGACCCTGGCTGTTGTCTCCCGAGGCACCCGTCCTTATATGACACTGGCTGTTGTCTCCCTAGGCACCCGTCCTCATTTGACACTGGCTGTTGTCTCTCTAGGCACCCATCCTCATATGACACTGGCTGCTGTCTCCCTAGGTACCCGTCCTCATATGACCCAGGCTGTTGTCTCCCTAGGCATATGACACTGGCTGTTGTCTCTCTAGGCACCCATCCTCATATGACACTGGCTGTTGTCTCCCTAGCCACCCCTCCTCATATTACACTGGCTGTTGTCTCCCTAGCCATCCCTCCTCATATGACCCAGGCTGTTGTCTTCCTAGCCACCCGTCCTCATATGACACTGGCTGTGGTCTGCCAGGCACCCGTCCTCATTTGACACTGGCTGTTGTCTCTCTAGGCACCCATCCTCATATGACACTGGCGGCTGTCTCCCTAGGTACCCGTCCTCATACAACCCTGGCCGTTGTCTCCCTATGCACCCGTTCTCATATGACCCAGGCTGGGTCTCCCTAGGCACCCGTCCTCATATGGCACTGGCTGTTGTCTCCCTAGCCATCCCTCCTCATATGACCCAGGCTGTTGTCTTCCTAGCCACCCGTCCTCATATGACACTGACTGTTGTCTCCCTAGCCACCCCTCCTCATATTACACTGGCTGTTGTCTCCCTAGGCACCCGTCCTCATATGACACTGGCTGTTGTCTGCCTGGCACCCGTCCTCATTTGACACTGGCTGTTGTCTCCCTAGGTACCCGTCCTCATATAACCCTGGCCGTTGTCTCCCTATGCACCCGTTCTCATATGCCCCAGGCTGTGTCTCCCTAGGCACCCGTCCTCATATGGCACTGGCTGTTGTCTCCCTAGCCACCCGTCCTCATATGGCACTGGCTGTTGTCTCCCTGGCACCCGTCCTCATATGGCACTGGCTGTTGACTCCCTAAGGCACCCGTCCTCAAATGACACCGACTGTTGTCTCCCTCGGTACCCGTTCTCATATGACACTGGCTGTTGCGAGGACGTTAAACCCCGAACAATTAGCCTGTTGTCAGAGTAATGTGGCCGGGTGGAGTGCTTTGCTACCAGGTCCAGATCGTGACATTTCATTGCGATAAAACTTCAAAGTGACCATTGACTGACCCTAGCATCTTTAAAGATCTTTATCATATGACCTTACTAGCTGTTACAATTATGCAAAACCATGAATAAAAAATTCCTACAACTTTCCGAACGAATTTCTTTCGGAACTCCCCCATGATCCTTGATCCTGTCATCCATTTGTGTGGCATCAGACGTCACGTGCCGTCACGTGAAAATAGGCGGAGCAAGCTGACAAAACTTATCAATCTCCATTTTTTTCGCTTCAAACAAATCATGCATTTATTGCTGCAAAAACTTCAAACTAATCATGTCTCTCGATAACAGTGATCAGCTTGGCAGGCCGGAATTTCGCTAATGAGCGGACCAGCTTTGTTTTGCCTTTAAGTTTCTCCTGACCGAGTTGCTATGCGATAGATTTTAGAGATTTGGATACAAATCCAAACCGTAATTTTCTTGGTTCTAAATTAATAGCTGCCTCTGAGGGAAATTATACGTAATCAGTATCGTAACTTCATTATCTCGCGAGAACGTGACTTTACGTGAATCACGCAGATTCGCGTACACGCCTTTTCGAGAAAATCATTGGTTTAGTTTTTTTCTTGTCAGGCTGGCATATTACTCCAGGAAAGAACCGCAATTCCTACAATAAATCCTATTATCAACACAGAAAGTTAGAATTACCACGTAAGCTAAAAGATAATACATTGATATTATACATTTATGTCATAACATTCTCCGTACTGGATTTATCATTTTGCATCACGCAAACAAACATTCGGAGTACCTCGTTTGTGTACATACAGTAAAGGGGATTTAGACATATAAGCATGAAATGCGTTCAATACAGCTAGGGTCGTTAAATGCTATTTAAGGTGACTTAAAGGAAGAAAATTGTAAAATAGTTAACAAAACAATTTGTGCAACCCTAACGACTGAATTTTACCCCAGGGATGATATCATGCCTTGAGCAATTTAAGTCTAGAAATTCCATTTCCTTCATCTGACGCCAAAAATGTTCTTGGGAGTTTTATTGAAACATAACTGTTCTAAAAATATTAAGCTTAAGGTATAAACCGACTTTATAGTAATGGCAGGGGATTGTACTAAGTACGCTAGTGCTCCGAGTATAATTTGTTTTATGTCAGCGGAATATATGTTTGCGCTCTTAAGTGTATTTTGTTTTTCTACTTTTTGTGTTCCCAATCCAACTCTTAATACAATTTACTCTTTAAATTGGGTTCCACGTCTTTCGGCCTCATTTGTGGCAGCAAGGATCGGAATTGCAATTAAATTGAGATTGAACTTGCTTTCCAAATGATATCGCGATATATACTTTATGATACTCGAGTTTTTCCCACATTCAATGAAAAAAATAATGGTTCTTCTATACAAAGATTTAATGGAAAGATGGAGTTCATGGATAGATTTATGCCGATTCCGAATTTTGTATCAACATACTCTTGACAAAATGTTGCTGATATGACCTGGTCGAATGCAATGACAATATTATTTTATGATTGATTCAGGTTAAAATACTTTTCTTTTAAAATGGTTGGCGACATATCGACAGTAATCCCTCGTTATACTGTCACCATAATTTTCCAGTAAAATGTTCACGTTATCCTGTGATTCGGTATTATATTGCGGGACACATTCTAAGCTGGTGGTATTGGTCAGAATTGTATGGAATATTAATTGGTTTTAAATATGCGACATGATAGTTTAAAAGTCTGTCAAGTATAATGTTTTGACCTGTATTTGCCTTTTTTAATATTTTATCATTTCTGTTTACCTAGGCCACTACCGGTTCTATAATTCAAAACTGCGTTCTTTTATTAAACGAAGAAGGGGATTTTTTAATTCGTTGGCAGTAAGCGAGGTTGCCATTAAGCGAGGGACAGTATATCGATAGCTCACAGTCAGTTTTATTATATAGAAACATACACAATTTTAAGTTTATCTGACACTCTTTTCAAAATAGAAAAAAATGTATGATAAACATCCGGTTGTAACTGTAAACATTAATATTTCAGACAACCTTGTATACACCTCAATAAAGTCACGCTTGACTTCACACACCGACGACGCCTTCATCCAAACTGTCACTTAACACCGCGTGGTATTCATTTTGATAAACACCTATTAGTTCTAGTTGAAAAAGAAAAAAAAAGTATTAACGTTTTATCTTGTTTACCCAAATAACATTTCTTTAAAATAGGGATGTTTTCAAGATGTTTATCAAATTAAATTAACATTTTTATTATTTGGATATTTACATAAAATCAGATTCCTGATTATGATAAGAAAAAACCAGATTCATCACATTTATATAACAATGTGAGTTTTTTTTGTGTATTTAATCATTAGAGTACATTAAGTATGATAAAAGTTAGCATGAGAAATAAAGGAGACCAGTTTTGACTTGTCCATCCAGCTATTAATTCTAAATACACGACACAAAAAGAGATCACCCAACCGAAAAATACCTTTACTGAAATGGTATATAAACCCTTAATACAGAACATAAAAGACTCTTCAAACTTTTAAAAGGTTTAAAACACAATCTGAAATATCAGACAATTCTATACGAGTTTAAGTCCCTCTTTACATATATAAAAAAAACTTAAAGAAAAATAAAACCATTTAAAGGAATATTAATGTTAACACAGCCCTCTATTGCGAAAGATAAAACCATGGGCATCTTATAACATATGAGGTAAACGGTATCAGGAGGTGAAACTGTTTTACTGTCGTTGTAAATATTATGTAATATTTGTTTAAATTCTTTTGGAAAGACGAATTTTCTGAAAATCACATGCTGTGATGTATTTAATAGTTGTTCAGAACTTGAATGTTTGCAACATAAATAATAAACAAAATACAACAGAAAACTACCGGGGTCGAACTCATGTCCTTTCTTTGCTAATCCTTCAGTCTGCCACTGCTGTCATCCAATAGATACAAACACTAGTCTCAACGCCTACGAGAAAAACATATATAGGTAGGAGGATACAAAAGACATTCTTGACCTTAAGGTTAAACATTGTATGCCCAAGTTTATTAACAAAAAAGTCGTTCATTGCACTTCCTGTTTGAGCAATTGTTTGTTAGTCTATTTCGGGTTTTACCTCCTCACAACAGCTAAGATCCTAAGACAGCGTCTACAGATACTGGGCCACTGCTAGGGCCCCTTAAACGGTCACTGAAACGTCATAACCTGTACCTACCAGCATGACGCTCCATTCTGTCAAATTATACTGACAACAAGAAGTGTTTGTCAAACACACCAAATATCTATATATACCTGTACACGATTTGTATAATCTAAATATGTGATTCATACGAATGTATGATTCTGTTTATCCCTGGTAGTCGGTTTAAGACGCTGTTGCCGGTTAAAACTAGTATACACATTGTTGGCGTGGTTATATTGTTTCATGTGTGACGTCAGTATATGAAATTGAGTATATCGACAATGTACGAGATGGTTTCTGGATGGGTTTAAGAGGAAAATAATCCACTTAAGCTATATTGCAAAATAACAAAAAATGAACCAAGAAGCGAATTGCGTTTTATTATATAACCCAAATTTTATACATATTCGTAATAAACGTCATCCTTATCAAGGAATGTGGATTTAAAAGTACACATATACTCTAGGCCGAAGTGTTCTTTTAGTTTTTGCACTTAAAAAAATCCATAAACAATTCAAATGTGAAATTTTGTGAGAAATGTCCGCAATAATTGTCACGGTGATTTTATCTATTGCAGATGAAATGCCTCCCGGATCACAGCCACGTGATGTGACAACCCCTGTGAAAAAACGAGGACAGACGGTCTGACAACCATAGCTTAGTGATAAACAGAGTTGTCTCCCTTCTTGGACAGGTACGTGAAAACACATAGGACATGTATATTAAAAGGTTACAGATATCTTTCTTTAGCATTTCGTTTCCATTTTAATTAGTTAACATAACGGAATAAACCAGGAATATTGTTGTAAAATCGAGCTCAATGGACCCAACTCTTCTAATAAAAATAGTATGATAAATTTTACCGGAACTTGATTAAATCCAGATGTTTCTTTAATCAAAAAGTGTTCACATAGAAAGATAAAAGACGGAATTGGAATGGATGTTATATAATAATAATTTTTGACCAATGGGCGTCTGGCCAGAAGGTCAGTTTTAGTAACAGTGAAAACGAAACAGTATCATATTCTGCTCTAACCCACCAATTCAGGCTAGAGTAAAAAAAAACTACAAGAGGCTCGAAGTTATTTATCTGTGTATTTATTAAATGAAATAACAAGAAAATAAAAAAGAGTCAACAAAACCGTTATTCGACCTCAGAATTGAGATAACTAGGAATCGAGATAACTAGGAATCGAGATAACTAGGAATCGAAATAACGAAGGCAAAATATGAACAAATGAAAGACTCACATTAAGACCCTTCAAAAATCACAAGGAATATGAGACCAGGTGTTTCGGAAGGGTAAGCGTCATATGCATCATCGACGACAGCCGTCATGTAAATCTAGGTCAAATTAAAGAAATTTCACGTCCTTAAAGGGACAATCGGGGAAGATACAATCCAAAAAGTAAAGCACATATCGACCATTATAGTGCAGAAGAAAACAGGATATTTTTAACTCAGAACAAGATGTCGACAATCTTGCCCATAATCTTCATCAACTTGAATCTCTTTAAATTTTATGGCAATTTTGTCCATCAGCAGTCGATATATATCGCGACTATCTTGATATACGGAGCAAGCTTTTAAATACCGAATCAGCTGCGGCATGTTAATACCAAAGGTCAGGGAAGCAGGAATTAAATATCAAGAAAGGGAAAATTCACGATAGGAAATCGTAATCGTCACGCTTAAATGTTCAACTTAGTACTTGTTAGCCGTATCTGTTGGTCAAGTTGTAGGGTAAGACTGAGGAAAGCGGCTGAAGTAAACGAGTCAAATACATACATATATAATATAGAACAAAATATCGGTCATCCGAAAAAAATATTATTACCAACAAAAATATCATAACTAGCGAGGTTACAAGGAACTAATATTAAACATAACTCTCTTGCTCAGGAGAAATGGAGTCTGTTATGTCCTCACCAAGTGCTCGTCCTAAATGTCTTGGTATGATACGCCAACGAATATAAACTTCCCTTTCCTATCAAGGGTCATCGTTGCCAAGACATCCACGGTCTTTCCAGTCTGTTTCCACGGCTCCTCTCCAAGGTTTATTTCGACCTTCATGTCTTCCTTTTAACAATAGGCATGACTGTTAAATCGCTATTTAAATGTCTTACTGGTCCTCAGTTCCTTGTATGACCCTGTCCAGTTCCATCTTCTCGTGTTTATGTTGAGCCCCACTATTACATTGCTTTCAATTTGCTGACTCTTATCACTTCTTTTTTTTTGCTACAGGAATGCATAACTCGAGCGTAGGAGAACTTGAACGATGCTTACCCATGGGAATTTTTTAGTTAAAGAATTTCCTAAAGGTAAGGAGCTAAGACAGGTTCTGAAAGAAACACATTGTCTTCTGTTTGGCTTCTTTTGTTCTAAACGCTTCTGCTCTATATAGATGTACTGAGTGGATGTTGGCGGTATTGCAGTTTCAGGTTGTGCTCTCTTGTAAGCTATTTTAACTTTTGAATACGTTTTTAAGCCTATTGGAGTAGCTATATTACTTTTTCCACCCCGAGTTTTACTTTCAAAATTGTCCCATCCTTGGATACACCGATTCCTAGTTATCACAGCTGGTAGATGTTCTCTTAATAAACTTGTACAATTGTGATAATTAACCTTTATTCGTTTATTTGACAAGTTGACCTTCAATCCTAACTTGGCTGTCGTGTTTTGCCAGTGGTTGGTTTTGGGTATCGCATCAGATTGAATGTCTTCTCTTTCATCTGAATTCTCCAATGTTGCTCTCTGTTCTCGTTCTTTTTTAATTCTGTTAGCCAACTAAGATGGTTAACCAAAGAAGTTCTATGATGATGCATCATTCTTAATAGGAAATCTGAATTTTTCGTACAGAACAATGGTAAGCATCACATTGTTCTTAGTTAGATGGCCAATATTCTGCAACAGATGAAAAAAAGCGTTTCCAAGGAAATCTTGTCGAAAACTTCATCTTCATCTCCTAAACAAGTAAATAATGTTTGGTACTTTCTTACAATGACGTCACTACCTTAAAAGTTTCATGTAATAAATAAAATTATGTAATTCTGGTTCTATGAGTGTTATATAGGGACAGGGGCGTTTATCGTTATTTTGAGAATTTTAAAAGAAAGTGGGTTCGCGTATCTTAGATTTATTCGTACAGTATTTTATAGTTTAGATAATTCTTTAACGAGCTTGATGCCAAGCGATTTATGTCCCTGCGGTTGCTAAAATAACTTCGAACAATAAAATATCTATTGAATTTATTTCATCTTCAATATAAAATATAGAATTTGTCACGTCAGAAATAATTCTATATAATATTGAACATGTTTGATAAATTCAATCAATGAAGGTGTGTATAGCATCAGTATACATACAGCTCCATGTTGTGTTAAGTAAAATATTCGCTGACTTCAATTTAACGCAAAGTAAATTTATCCAAAAATAATGTTACCGGAAGTGATCAATGTCACGTTCACCGAGACTTGAACCTGGATCTTCCTGGACTCAAGACGGACCCGATACCTGGTCACGTGCTACCACTCCATTTTGACGCCAATATTAAAATGAAATTGTATATATTAGACATTGTAAAGGGAAAGATATGTCAGACAACTAAGATTGATATATCTTTGTTTAAGGTCAGTTATACTAGAAACAAGCGCTTTTGTCAGGAAATCTGTTCTATAAATGTCTTTTCTTGTGTTAACATTATCCTACAAAACACAACCTATTTATTATATATAATCGGTAACTAGACAAAATTGACGCCAAACATATCCTGACCCCGAACAATTAAGTTCAAAATGGCGTCATCCTTTTTAACATCAAGTTTATTACAGAGGGTCTTTCGGATATTGTGTTTAATAGGCGTACGCCAATCCTTCCCCAGTAACAAGCGGTCAGATAATTGGTACGGCTACAAACGCGCCATTTTATTGGTTTTGAGGGATCAACTGTGAGACATCTGTTGGCATTCTACATCTCTGTCAGAGCATTGAAGCATACCTTCAACAAATCCGGTTAGATTGGAACGTGACCACGTGACTACATCCCAGGCCTAAACTAATCACAGGACCAAAGACCGAGATCCGGAAACAGTCTTTCGCGTTCGCTATTTGGTTAGATCGAATCTACACCTGTCACTTGGAATATATTTCTGAACTCAACTCGAAAGCAAAGATGAGACTCCAAGGGATTTTTTTTTGTATTCATTTTGTATTTCGTCCTACTCTAAAATGTGTAAACTGATATTCGGTGATTTATCGAAAAGAAAGATCATTTTGATTACAAAAGAGAAAAAGAGAAATTATGATTTGGAAAGATATTGTCATATTAGCTTGTCAAATCGCATCAGCACTGACAAATCAAAATCAGAGCGATGATGACAAGCGTGTAGTTGAATGTGATCGATTGTTGGAACAAACATGTCACATTGATAACACCCGGAAGATCTAAACACTCTGAAGACCCAACAATGTAGCACTTGGAAGCGAAGATGTCGTCGAGATTGTTCCGGCACTGTGTTTGTCAGATTGATAACCCAAGGCAATTTTTCAAATGCTTGCTGTTCTTGAACGCTCTAGAATAACTTCTCACCATTAGAGATTGTCTTTAAAGGTCGTTCCGACAAAACTGTCGTTAAAGATATATATACTTTTTTCAAAGTTTAATGAGCAGAATGCTAATTTGAATTTGACAAAATAAAACAAAAAACAATTCGACGGATTAGTACGTCATTGTGTGTGAACTTGATATGTACTTTTAGAATATGCAATTTAAATATAAGATATGTTATCAGATACTTTGAAGAAAAACATTTATTATTTAACATCATTTCCATCTGATGAAACAAATGCCAATAAATTTTTTTTAAAGATCTCTGATAATTGTTTCAAATTTGATGAAAATAAGACGTTCAGAAGGACTAGGCCAAAACGTGGTAAACGTTGGGTGTGTAGATACGGGCGGTACATCCTAATCTTAGGATCAGGGATCCTGTCCAGGTAAAAAGACCCTAAAACATTTTCTGAGACTCCGTTGTGTTTTGAACACTTTGCAACATGGTGTTTTGTAGATGTTTACCAATGTTAAATGAATAGGAACAAGTATAGCGTTTATCAATAAACAGTTTATAGGTGTTTTTTTCAATATAGTATAACTGATATTTATCCATAAATGTGTAAAAAGTGTTTATCAATAAAGTCTTAATAGTGTTTATCAATTAAGTATAAATAACATTTATCAATAAAGTATAAAAAGTTATTATCAATAAAGTGTTTATCATTTTTATCAATAAAGTCTTAATAGTGTTTTTCAATAAAGTGTAAATAGTGTAAATCAATGAAGTGTAATAGTCATTATCAGTAAAATGTTAATTGTATTTATCAATAAAGTGTAAATAAAGAGCAGCAAGTGTTTAATCAATAAAGAGAAGATAAAGTATGACAGATGATTATCAATAAAGTGTAAATAACATCTTAATTGGCGTATATCAATAAATTGTAAATAAAGAGTAACTTGTGTTTATCATTAAAATGTAAATAAATTGTCACTCGTGTTTATTATTTAAGTGTAAATAAAGGGTAACTAGTGTTTATAAAAAAAGTGTGAATAAATTGTAACTTGTGTTTATCAATAAATTGTAAATAAGGAGTAATTGGTGTTTATCATTAAAAATGTAAATAAATTGTAACTTGTGTTTATCAATAAATTGTAAATAAAGTGTAACTGGTGTTTACTATTTAAGTGTAAATAAAGTGTAACTAGTGTTTGTAAAAAAGTGTAAATAATATGTAACTAGTGTTTATCAATAAAGTGTAAATAAAGTGTAACTGGTGTCTATCAATAAAGTCTAAATAGTTTTATTGAAGATATTTATCAAATACAAAAAATATTGTTCACTTTTTAAAACAAAACATTTTTCTGATTTTTTCTCGGTATGGTACATTCTCCGAAGAGGGTGTGTGGTATGGAAATTTGATCATTTTTTTTGTCAAATCAAGTTTATTTAAATTTTATTTAAATTGGTTTTTGGCTTTTGAAGAAACAGAAATCCAATTAGCAGTAAGAACCATTACTCTCGGCTCTAGATAACGAAGATTTTAGAAATAAAAATTCACATCATGAATATAGATTGGAAATCTCATCAAAAGAAAAAATGCTCACAACCAAGTCTGTAAAGATTAAAGATGTAAATTCAGACAATTTTATATCAAACGAACGAAATAGTAAATGGTACTTGAATTCAATTAATTACTTATAAGTACAAATGTTCATAAAAAGGGCGACGCAATCAATGAAGATTTTAATTTATTTACAGTTAATTTCTCACGTTGGAATGTTTGAATCGTAAAATAAATTTCATATGTGGAAACGAGAAATGCAATTTGTTAAAAGTAAGACCATGTATTTCGAAACCATTTCAAACGTAGGAGGATTTTTTTAGATATCTAAGCCTGGTTTCTTAAAGTTTTTTAATGTAGTTTCCTCTGCATTGAGTTGAAATGTAATTTTAACATCGCCTAGTAAATTTACTCAATAACAAAAAACTCTCTTGAAAATCGCATCGTCAATTTGTCTCTCGCATATGTAGTCTGTATTGAGGGGGACGCTGTAAGCGGTGTAATCTAATCCGTTATACCTTCGTGTTGTAATTACACTTCCAATTTATGACGTAAAACATTAGATTTACAACAAACGTTTGAATGACTACAATGAAAGGGGCACGTCTCTATGGCACGTGGTAGTCTAGGGCACATGTATATTCAGTTAAGTAAGTAATTCTAAGCATAGGTGTAATCTATCTAACCAGCTTACCACATGCCTGCCATATTCGTAATTGTATATAGCCTTTGCCAATTACAAAGTTAAATTTAGAATCAAATAAAATCACTGAAATTTTGCCAACTTTCGGTGCACATGCAATTTTGCTCGCAAGAGAACAATTGAAAACTATGACCGGATGGGGCTGTTTTGGGAGAGGGACTGGGCTGGGGGGTTGTAGGGGACGGAAGCTAAATTGAGGGTAGAATATGAGGGCTTAAAGATACAATGATATGAGATGAATGTTTTAGAGAAGAAGGGGTCTGAATTCGAAATTTTGGAGAGCAATACTCCAGATAGCAATTACGACACTTTGTGAACCAATATAATGTCAATGAAATAATGTAAATCCAATTCACATTAGGAATATACCACAGCCCTAGTTAACCATTGAACCCCATGTTGTTACTATTTGACTCCCGGAGTATTTCTCGACACTGGACGCAACTTGTAACACTCGGAACACATTGTGACCACCATTAACACTCGGAACACATAGTGACCACCATTAACACTCGGAACACATTGTGACCCCCGTTAACACCCGGAACAAGTTGTGTTAACACTCGGAACACATTGTGACCACCATTAACACTCGGAACACATTGTGACCACCATTAACACTCGGAACACATTGTGACCCCCGTTAACACCCGGAACAAGTTGTGTTAACACTCGGAACACACCGTGACCACCATTAACACTCGGAACACTTCGCAACTCTAATAAACACTTGAAACATACAAATTAACATTCGAAACACATCGCGACCCTAATAAACATTTAGAAAGCATTGTGATCCCGACTGGCTCATGTTAACGCTAATTAATTGATCCATTGAAGTTGTTTGTTTATTAAGAAGCGGTCTGTCGCTGGCTGTGTTATAAGTTGTTGCGTTTCTGAACTTGTTCATTAGTCCTAAATAGACGACATTGTCGTGACACTGTTAACATTATTACTTTGTCTGTCTTTCCGCAACAGCAAACAAAATGTTCAAATACGAGCTTCCTCGCTTCGTATTTCCGGTGATATTTTGGAGTCAGAAGATGACCGACTGTTTAAGTTCCCGACGTTAGTCGTTACCTTTAAGTTAGAATTCATTCTAGCAAGGTTTACATGAAAACTTGTTTTCAAGAATAGATTATATTTTAAAGCCGAAGGTTGTGATTTCTTATGGTATACAAGTTTTTGGAGGCACATTTCCTCATTTTACTGTATGTCTAACATATGTTTTGGGATAGTTATATTCTTTTGTCCTTTAGTACTGCTGATTAGTCTGATAGGAACGATATAGTCATAGGATGCTGGAAAAGCTTACTTTGTGTGTCTATTCACCAATTACATGTAGGTGCTTTCTTACTTCTGGTAATAATTGGACAAATTGCTTACTCGTTTTCCCAATTTCTCTCAAAATGTTTAACATTGTCCAAGATATATATACATCCTTTATTTTATTGCAGATCAGATGATGGTCAGGTTCCGAAAGGGACGAACTAGTCTCCGGATAATGACCTATAAACCACTTGACAATCCGGATCATGACGTCACTTTTTGGAGCAGCTGAACTAGGACATCACAACACTGATCACTGGTGAGGGCTAACATCAGGATAAGCAAACAAAAGGAAAACAAGAAAACAACTTGAAATGTACAACATTTACAAAAAATGTCAACATTTACAATTCGAGTGGCAAGGACTAACGTCAGGATAACAAACCTCCAACAGTGCAGCGGTTACGGAAAATGGCACGATCTTAATATGAAATAAACAATTTGATGATTTATTTACGTTTACCTTATCAAAAGTTTTCAAGTTAAAACATCTGGTTGTATGTTAAATTGTTGATATGCAGTTCACCTCCGTGTGGGTAGGTGTGATATCCGAATATTCCATTTGTTGTGAATGATGTGTACCTTTCTCGGGCGAGTGCTAACGTCAGTATAAAACAAGTTTGTGATATCAATGTGCTCGCATTTTTGTCCTGATAAATATGGAACTCAGTAGAATGACCAAGGTGAAGGATCTTGTGCAAGCATTTGATAATCGTGACGTTACATTAAACGGCTCCATGTGAACGAAAAGGAAGTGACGTCATCATACAGTAGTTATCTCTGACAAATGGTCAATTTTGTTTGGCCGACATGTTGGATATCAACATTTTTTTGTGATACAAATAAATTACTTATACCGTCCTATTCACTCATGTTACATTATGGTATTATATCTATTTTTGACATGTTTATTTTAATTACATGTTGATTTCATACACAAATATTTATATCAATAAAAGACGATTGTTTTTTCTTAGTTTATCTTCCTTGCTCCTTTGTCATTTAATGTGAATCTTCTGCTACGAAATTTTCAAAATAACATTAGTACCTGTCAGTTAAGTGAAACAGACCTCGGGCGAGCAAAAAATGAATCTTCTTCTTCCACTGTACCTAGGACAGACTGTACTTGTGAAACGATATTCGACCATGAACAGTATTAGGTCAAAAAAAATCAATATGATCTTGATGTACCAAATTTGACACTGGAAAAAAAGTTGTTAAAACTGGCTAAAACCGAGGGAGAATAAACATATCTAAACATTGCAATGGGTACTACAGATACGTTTGGGTTTCTTCAATTTCCCTTTAACCGAGGACACACGAGAAAACAATCATTGATTGAGGAAGTCTCACTCATTAGTCGTCTTATACGATCATGCAGTGAAATATTGCAGGCCAGTACTTTCTCTCACACCCAACAGTGGACAATGGTAGCGAACATATACTGAGTATGTTATGTGTTTTTGTACACACGTCCTGTGTATGTCATGTGTGTGCACTTGTTTTGATTACGTAACTTCCGGTGCAATGAGGTCTGTTAGCTCTGACGTCTGTACAGTAAGGGCATTGCTATGCAGACGATCGCCCTTGAATAGATTAATAACAGTGTACCTAACAAATATTGAAATAGTGAAGTCAGCATAATTATTTATCAACAAAAAATATGAGGTAGAGTACATAAATGGTATAAACATGTTGAATTACAAAACGTATGTCGTTAATTTCTATTGAGGATACAGATCTGCAGAGTTAAACCAGCTAATAGACTGTGGTATGACCACACTTCTTAAAAATCTCTCAAAATACAAAAATGATGTATAAATCGCCAAGATACATACCTGACATATATAATTGCTTGGGTTTATGTACGTTTGAGCCTTACACAAGCCTCTATATAGAACAGACTAGTTATTTTTTCCAACTAAATAAAACTTCATTTTCAGTGAGTCAGATTTAGATTGAACGTTTGGTTAAAGTTATTGTTTTCGCAAAATAATAAAAACGAAATAGCCCTAGTCTGAACGTAGATGTCATAAATTAATCTTTTACTCTTTTAAATGTTCATTAGGTCAAACATGTATTTTTGTGAAAAAGATATAAGAAAAGTAACTTTCTTCAAATATGTTTTTTTTCATCCCATCCCCATTGGCATCTTACATGCCGCCATAAACACCTTATTTGTGGTTTGTGTTAGATTTATCTTCTCTTAGACTATGGTTTGTGTTATAGTTTTCTTCCCTTAGACTATGGTTTGTGTTAGAGTTATCTTCCCTTAGACTATGGTTTGTGTTAGAGTTTTCTTCCCTTAGACTTTGGTTTGTGTTAGAGTTATCTTCCCTTAGACGATGGTGTGTGTTAGAGTTATCTTCCCTTAGACGATGGTTTGTGTTAGAGTTATCTTCCCTTAGACGATGGTTTGTGTTAAAGTTTTCTTCCCTTAGACTATGGTTTGTGTTAGAGTTTTCTTCCCTTAATCTATGGTTTGTGTTAGAGTTTTCTCCCCTTAGACTATGGTTTGTGTTAGAGTTTTCTTCCCTTAGACTATGGTTGTGTTAGAGTTATCTTCCCTTAGACGATGGTTTGTGTTAGAGTTATCTTCCCTTAGACGATGGTTTGTGAATAAACAAAACAACTGTTCAACCCGAACTTAAATTTGTTTCCCTGTTTAATTCATAGTTTATCAACAGCTCCACTCGTCAAAAAACAACAGCCAACAATTATTTTTACGATCGGACATGCATAAGTTTATAAACTTAATGTACAAAATCTAAGGTTGACATTTGTAATAAATCAGTGTTTGGTCACTGATTAGATTTTCAAATCACAATTGTAGAAAAAAATCTTCAAAGAGGACTGATTGTCAAAATTTTAAAATTGAATTTTAGTGTACCTTTTTGAAGACAGTCCCGCCATTTTTCTTTTGTGCATGTATACAGGTCTTCAAAACTTATTTCGGGCCTGTGAGATTAGTTTAAAACTTGATCTCGGTTTGTTGTTTTTTTTCATTTCTTTGAGGTTTATCTTAATTCCTCTATATTCACACGAAGTCAATAACAGTTTGTGGGGATTTTTTGGAAGTTATATTCATTGAAGATATTCCTAGTGATCTTGCGGAAACGATTTAGGATAGCAACCGGAAGCGCCATTGATACACTCCTCGATTGATAATGAAATGTTCAAGACACATAAGCTTTGATATCGTTTTACTTACCACAACGATGTCCCAACTTTCAAAAACTTGAAAACGCGTTTGAAAAAACTGTAATTTACTTGAAAAGAAAGAAAATTAATCTTAATTAAAACTTACGAATTGCTTCTTATGCATTTCAACTTCATAAACAAAACAAAATGACAATTCGCGTTATACCTTAATTTATTATGGTTGTTGAAACATTCTGTTATATAAGTTTCCGAGGTTTAACTGACATTTTTTCACACGTGGTGTATGAAACCAATATCAGGGTAAGTTGTTTACTTTTAATGTGCTATCTAACAATTAATTTGTACAACAATGTACATTTGACAACACAAGTAAAGTAAAATCTAAAAACCTTTTAATGCATAGCGTTATATTTATTCCGTATCATTAATCCAAATCCTTTTTGATATTGCGTCGTAGAAAGTCAACAAAAGTATTTAAGAAAATGATTACAAAAAGAAAATCCAAATTTTGAATTTAAATTATTACGAGTTGGAAAAAAATAGTCATAAATTGTAATTGTGTATTGCAGCTAAGCTATATTGGATTTTTAAAATTTCTAATTTGTTTTATTGTAACGTCTCTGGGAATATAGAGCAGACATAATTCTGTTATTCCTTCTTTTCGTATTGCAGAGTTATCTGGTCTTGTGAGCAGGTATTGATTGCTACGTTATTTGTTTGTGAGAGTAACGTCATAATTTTTTGAGAATACGACGTAATTTTCCCACACAAACTAATGACGTAACAATCAATACCTGTTCACAAGAGCAGATAACTCTCCAATACGAAAAGACGAAATATGTCACAACACTAAATTGCTAAAGAGTGCATCTTTTTGTTGTCTTTTGAAGAATTTCGGTGCAGTAAATTAACAATGAATTGATGAGACCAGTAGAATAGTCGAAGATGTGTGAAAAAAACCGATTAAAAAACTTTAACAAGTACTGTCCCTCTTGTTATCTGACCGTAACCACGTCACAACATACATTCCGCTGACCTCTGCATCGTCACAATCTACCGCTTTTCACCCCATCCAATCCTCCCTACTCATAAAATAACCACATCACCATCACAACATACGTACAATGACTTTGAAATCATCATTACATACGTACACTGACCTTGACATCGTCGCATACAACTAACGTACACTGACCTTGATATCATCACAACATACGAACACTGACCTTGACATCGTCACAACAAACGAACACTGACCTTGATATCTTCATAACATGCGTATGTGTAAGCTGACCTTGAAATCGTTATAAAATACGAACACTGATCTTGATATCGTCAGAACAAACGTATACGTAAAATGACCTTTATATCGTTATAGCATACCTACGCTAACCTTGACATCATCACAACATATGTAGTCTGTGACCTTGGCAACGTTACAACATATTTATCAACATATGCTGTCCAGTCTTATGCTAGCTAATCTATTCACTGTCGTGGAGGAAGAAACACATGCAGAATTGACTGCTCTATCAAATGTCAGTAGCGTTTCCCTGTAGAAGGCTGTCTCGTTTTATCAGGAGAACAATCCTGTGCTTTACCGATAGACTTAGCCGTAATCTACGCAATTATTGACAAGTATGGATTTTCCTCTCTTTTACCGAGTTGTGTCATCGGCGCATCTCCCCACGCTCTCGTAAAGCGGGCGTTCGAGGAAATCTAATTACAACTTACTACTGCGCCGACTACAAACCGCTTGTGTCATTTGGTTTGTGAACCAAGAACCAGGGTTGTTTCTCCTCGCTGTCATAAATCAAGAGAACCATTGTGCATTTCGTGATTGTTACCTTAACTGATCTCCCCTGATTCGACGAATTATCCCCTGTCAAATCTGCCACATTCCGCCATCAATAAAACAATTGAAAACACATGAAACATGATCATACAACGAGTTTGTAATGTCTTAGGTAGCCGGTCAAACACAACTGCTCCTCCGTCTTATCCGGGTTTTAGCATGTCCCCTAAATTTGACTTCGGCTAGCAACTTTATCATGCGTACAAGATGTATTATTAAAGCTTTCGATTCTACAAATTAAAATAGCATTTAGGACAATTTCAACGCCAAAGACATTTTTTAAAGTTTCTCGAATCTTCCTTAAAAAAATAAAATAGTGAAAAATCCTTTATTTAAGAAATAGATGCGTCTAGCTTGTTCGCGGAATATCTAGATATATTTCTTCTAAAGTGAAAGGATTTCAAACTGATGTTCAATGCAAATAAAAACGTTTAAATGCAAATAGTATTGTAATGTATAGTGGATACTTGTCTGCTGTAATAACCCGTTCGGTTCTTCTGCCGTATTTTTGTGTTTTTTGTTTGTTTTTTTGGTGGGTGTTTTTGTTGAACATATGCTTTTTTATACAAATAAAGGTTAAAGTTTAACATTTCAATCAAATCACACATATCTTCTTTTTTGTGTGTGATACCATTGTAACATGAAAGTGAATCTTGATTCCTCTTTCTCAAACACCTTCATACAGTGTCAACGCTCATGCAACGTTTATTACGTGTTCAAACGAAGTAACGTACAAAAACGGTATATATCTCAAATACGTTTGATTTCACAATTATTATGCGTGTTTTTGTAGTCGAATATTTTTATTTCCATGAATGTCCATAGAAACGAACATTCAGGTCAGTGTGTTTAGTAATGTATTCCCGAATATATATAAACTGTGACCATTAACTAATTACCAACCCAGAGTTCTAATTAGAAGGAAAACTGTTTCGTCGTTAATTAGATTCCGGGAGACGAGCTTCCAGGAAAATCTGGTCCAAAATAGCGGCATTCCACGGAATGATTTTGTTTACTTTACAAACTTGATTTCTAGTTTCGGATTAAGTGTTGAGCATACGTTTTTGTGCTTAATATAAATGCTAATTTTTATTTTCAATCACATTTAAAATTTCAGGAATTAATGTTGCGTTAGTACTTCTTTGTGAAACGCCCTGTGCATGAAAAGTTCTATAAGTCATCCGAAAATGGGACCGCTGTGGCCTTGTGGTTAAGGCGTCGTTCCGTCCAAGATCACTAGCCCTCCACCACTGGGTCCTGTGATTGAGGCCTACGTGTGGTAATCGCCAGGTACTTGCCGCAGGTCGGTGGTTTTTTTCCGGGTACTCCGGCTTTCCTCCAGCACCAACACCAAACCTGTCCTCTATTGACCATGGCAGTTACACTTGAAGTAGGACGTTAAGCACAAACATTTACTGGTCAACAAGGGTATCGACATGTGCCTGACTGTACTCTCCCTCCCCCCTCCCCAATGGTCTTTTCAGTGACCATGACATTGAAACTTGTTAATCTCCTTTGCTTATTTAAATATCAAATATTGGATTCCGTGATAGGACCTGTAACTCCTACGGTCTATGTTTAGTAACAGCGATTTTGACTTTGACCTTAGAAACGTGTTAATGTTCATTTACATCTCACAGCGTTTAATTATGTCAAATTTCAGAAAGATGAGTGAAACGAAATTGTGGACGGACGTATGGATGGACCGACCGACCGACAGACGGACCGATGGACACCGTGATTACTATACGGCAACCGCCCGAAGACACCAAAGCAAACCGAACAGAAGTAAGGGAGATAAGCCGGAGATAACAGTACCTAGTGAATATAGTTTTAGTAAAATTAGAAGCATTGCTTGTTCTGTTCATGCGCCATAAAACAGAGAAAAAAACATAAAACTTATGATAAAAATTACAAAGGAAAAATGTACACAAAGAACCATTATTTGCGCAAAAAGACGATATACCGTAATGATATACTGATACACTTGCTCTTGAAACAGTTAATAATAGATTATTTTCTTGCCGTTTTCTCCCGGTGTACTTATGTGTTCGAATCGACACGTCATTTCTAGTATATACCACATACAGCGTCCCGATATTCAACAGGAAACTGAAATCTCGTGCTGAGAAGCATAAAGACACAAACCTCTGTTGGCCTGCTACCGGATCTACTATGCTAATGGCTTCATAAGATAGTTGTTTTTCCTAAGTACAAAACATTCTGTCTGCTTCGTCACACAAACTCGCGGCACAACAAGAGTTATGAACAGATTGAAAGATGTCGTGGAGCATCGAGAAGGCAACTTAACCGATAAATGGCGATTGAATTTTTGAACCCAAAGTGGTTGACGTCTATCCAAAGCCATCTCAGAAATGGGAGATGATATCATGTACATTTTACACCCTCTTTAGTTAGAGTGTTTTAAGCTTAACATATACTGCTGTTTAGATGGTAGACGTTGGTAACGTCATTTATTATCTCCATAAGGCCATACAAAGGACGTTGTGTCACAGAATCACCCTCTTACTTCTGAAACAGCAATTTACTTTAAACGATAATGCATCCGATTGGTAGTAATTGAGACTTTAAGATAGAGTCCTTTTTTCATAAAACAAATATCATAGCTGTAACCTAACTTTCAAATTTGATTATATTATTATGAATAGAAAATAAATTGAACTGACTTAAATTTCCAACCAACCCTATTTTTGTTCGGCTTCGTCTGCTTCAATCTAAAGTCACTTTCACGTAAACTGTCTTTTTGAGGTATTTTTTTTAAAAGGTTTGCAAATGGACGACAAAAGTATTCTTTTACAAACAGACAGTGGGACATTTATAGAGGTTGTCTATAAGCCTTTAATCGATTAATTCTATTGCAAATGTTGATTAATACATTTATTTACCATTTACAGCTTTGCGTCCCATTTATGCTTAATCTACCACTGCAAATATAACCGGAAATGCATTTTTGCCGAACTTTTGAGGTAGCTTAACTTAGACAGCCTAATACTTATACTTGGCTGTTCATTTGCGCGAGCAAATTATTTTTACACTGTATGTGATAAGACGTGTTGCGTTTCAAAAACCTTTGAATGTCTGTTCATAAAGAAATGTTTTATTGTAATATTTGATTAACAACATTTCCATTTTCATTTCCAATCAAACAAACCTGTTCTAAAATGTCCAAATAAGTTTAAATTTAATGCCCCTTTTTACTGGATTTTCGTTGTCATTGAATATGCTAAAAACACAAGGATGTTTGTCAATTACTCAAGATAGTGACTCCTGATATATAAAAAGGTCATACAACCCTACCAAAATAGTCTCCAAGCGTTGTTTGCGCTTCAATCAAATCATCAAATTGTCTTAAAACTCTTTAATTATTCATGACGTCAGAAATTGATTAGTCTTTAAAAACGCTTTGTTGAGATGTCGATCATTGTTAAAGTACTTATGTCAAGAGTTTATTGCCGAAGTCCAAGGGTTTTTCTTTTCATGAAAAATGTCGTTTCTCTCTCCGAGGATCAATGCATGCTTTTTTATTTAATTGTTACCCCCCCCCNGTAATACAAGGGTATAAAGAGGCTGTTCGGGATCGATCGTTTAAAGCTGGTTAAACAACGCCGTGTGCGCGAAACCAATTCCCATTGAATCAATTGATTTAATAAAATATTTTGAAATGAAAAACGCGTCAAACCACCCGTGTCAAAAAAGGTCGGGAAAACCACTAAATGTACGTTGGTTTGATTTTAAAATTGAAACTAATGAAAAATACATCGCATTAGGGGATTAGACACCACTTACTCTGCATTTTTAATTAATTTCCCCAAAAAAACCACCTAAATAAAATCAAGCAGCATGTTATCAAAATATCACAAAACCTCATAAAATATTTGCACAACGTTAACCTTCACACTCATTAGGGGATTACAAACCGTTTACTGTGCATTTTTAATTACTCTGGCAATACAAAAAAAAAGAACTATGCGATCAAAATATCTCAAAACGCATAGAATCTACGCAGTTTGAACATTACTGCATGCGCTGTCAATGGTCTGTGACATTCAAGGACATCTTATAAAATGTATGTCAAGTGTCACCCCTGTATAAGCGAGATATTTAAAAGATGAACCGTATGTGCTAAAATTCAAATTAATACACGAAGATATTCGATGAAACAGCATTATTTCTGTGAGTTATTAGCATTCAAATTAGTATTGAGAAAGCCTGCTGTGGTCAGGGGGCTTGGTTGGTTGTTTATTTGTTTATTTTATTTGTTTGTTGTTTAACGTCCTCGCAACTACCAAGGTAATATCGGGAGACAGGTGAGTCACCACCAAAAGGAAAGAGTAGGAAACAGAAATGACATATAGGACAAATCTTATGTGTCTCAATGGCGGCAGCAGATCAGATCCTTTCAATGTCTATCATTAAAACTGAAACACCAAAGCAAATTACCATTTGTTCAGGGACCCCACATTAGTCGCCTCTTAAAGCAGTAAGACTCGAGCAAGTACCCTCCCCCCCCCCCCAAACCCTTCGAACCGGAACGGGACGGGGGGGCGGGTTTCGATGAACCGTTNGGGGGTGCGTGTTTCGATGAACCGTTGAGCTACAGTGTATATATGGCTCAATAGGTACAGCAGTACCATGACGTGTCAGATTGGTAGAGGAGGAGGGACAAAGATCGATCTTTGCATGGATCCCTTTTTACCAGGGATTTCCCTATGTAACATATCCGATGGCGACACTTTGAATCTGAACTTTTCCTATCCTATCCTTCCATGTTTCACCTCAAATTTGACTTATTGCGTAACGTTCGCCTGTGTGAGCAAGGCAGTTAGTTATGTTCCCCTGGCCGGGACTTACCGAATTACTTAACACTCGTAGATGCTATTCCCTACTAAACGTTCAGTATTAAGGCTGAGCGTAATGTCTAGTTTTGCCCGTTGTTAGTATAATGTGACTGGGTGGATGTCAGTTTCCGGACAGTTTTTGCGACCATAGTAAATGTGTGGTATGCCGGATGCCAGTTTCCGGACAATTTTTGCGACCATAGTAAATGTGTGGTATTCCGGATGTCAGCTTCCGGACAGTTTTTGCAACCATAGTAAATGTGTGGTATGCCGGATGTCAGTTTCCGGACAATTTTTGCGACCATAGTAAATGTGTGGTATGCCGGATGTAAGTTTCCGAAAAGTTTTTGCGACCATAGTAAATGTGTGGTATGCCGGATGTCGGATTCCGATCAGTTTTTGCGACCATAGTAAATGGGTGGTATGCCGGATGTCAGTTTCCTGACAGTTTTTGCGACCATAGTAAATGGGTGGTATGCCGGATGTCAGTTTCCGCACAGTTTTTGAGACCATAGTAAATGGGTGGTATGCCGGATGTCAGTTTCCTGACAGTTTTTGCGACCAAAGTAAATGTGTGGTATGCCAGATGTCAGTTTCCGAAAAGTTTTTGCGACCATAGTAAATGTTTGGTATGCCGGATGTCAGTTTCCTGACAGTTTTTGCGACCATAGTAAGTGTGTGGTATGCCGGATGTCAGTTTCCGGGCAGTTTTTGCGACCATAGTAAATCTGTGGTATGCCGGATGTCAGTTTCCGCACAGTTTTTGAGACCATAGTAAATGTGTGGTATGTCGGATGTAAGTTTCCGGAAAGTTTTTGCGACCATAGTAAATGTGAGGTATGCCGGATGTCAGTTTCCGAAAAGTTTTTGCGACCATAGTAAATGGGTGGTATGCCGGATGTCAGTTTCCGGACAATTTTAGCGACCATAGTAAATGTGTGGTATGCCGTATGTCAGTTTCCGGACAATTTTTGCGACCATAGTAAATGTGAGGTATGCCGGATGTCAGTTTCCGAAAAGTTTTTGCGACCTTAGTAAATGTGTGGTATGCCGGATTTCAGTTTCCGAAAAGTTTTTGCGACCATAGTAAATGAGTGGTATGCCGGATGTCAGTTTCCTGACAGTTTTTGCGACCATAGTAAATCTGTGGTATGCCGGATGTCAGTTTTGGGACAGTTTCTGCGACCATAGTAAATGTGTGGTATGCCGGATCTCAGTTTCCGGACAGTTTTTGCGACCAAAGTAAATGTGTGGTATGCCAGATGTCAGTTTCCGAAAAGTTTTTGCGACCATAGTAAATGAGTGGTATGCCGGATGTCAGATTCCGGACAGTTTTTGCGACCATAGTAAATGTGTGGTATGCCTGATGACAGTTTCCGGAAAGTTTTCATGAAAGTTTTGTGTAGTTGTTAAGAGGTGCTTGTCCCTAATGCGGATTTTACCACGTCCAATACACGTTTGTTTGATATGTAAATGATAATTATTATTTCACTAACATCTACTGTGAGTATACAATTTTCTGTGTTTTAAACTTTTTATATGCCTATCCACATATTCATGTGAGTCTGAAGAGTGATACGTTTATGGCCATTATTACATTAAGAATAAATTCTACATTTTATTTCAAAACATTTCAAAAACAAGGATTACGTGTATAACAAAGATGACAGGTTATCGTTGATAAACTTAAAAATTGAACCAACTGTCCATGTTATGCTGTCTTTGATATTACTATAATGTAATTTAGAGTTGTCTCCCTCAACAGATTATAAATTAGCATTATATAGTAAATCAGAATACTATCCTCATGTCAATCTACACACTTATTTATGTGTGCATATTAAATATCCCTACAATCTTTTGAAATCGTTATGGTTATCCCCAGTATTGTTTTTAACAGGTTCATGTTGCCATCCATTTTACTTCGGCATATCCCTTTCGTTAGTAAAAACAATCCAAGGGTTTGGGCACAAGTTCTGACAACTCACTAGGCCCTCTCCCGACAATACAACACACAGTAATTAAAGATATAACACGTGATGACAAAACGTTCAGCATAATTATACACATAAAGAATCTTCTTATTGACATGAAAACAGCAAGGAGAAAGGGAAGGAGTGAGGGAAAAGGTGAGAGAAGGGACATCAGGGGAAGTGTTCTGGTTGGAACAGTTGTCCACCTTAATTGGTTTCAAACCTCTTCGTTGATTTTATAAATGATTTTATAGCAAGTATAATATTGACATTTGTTTGGAAAGGAAGCTTCCTTGCTGACGTCGCTACGGATATGATGACGTAGCTCATGATTATCAAAAAGTAAGCTAGAGACAAGATATCAATATGTCTCTTACCACATCCCTTTTCCCACTCTTTAAGCAATAAATTCCATTCATTATTGATCGATAAATTATTAAAACATATCCTTCAAGAGGTACGTTTTGTATACGATACATCCCTGATGCATCAAGAACAAGTTTTCCTGATTTTAGGCTTCAGGTCCATTTGTTGAAGTTATGATCCCATCTACCTTACAAACATGCATACATTCTATGACTCCAAGCTTTACTTTAAATACCGTGAAGTAAAAATGCACGCGGGGATCACCAATATGCTAATTTGATGTAGCAAAAACATGCACCTGTAAACGCCTGTTGAAACATAGGTTTGTGATGAAATGCTTTTTCAGCCATCAAAAGTTTGAAACACTACTTTATCAATATTTTTAGTAGAACCTGCTGTTTGGTTACAATAATTTATGGCCGGTACGCATGCACGAAGCGTCGAGTTGCTATCTTAGGCACAAGTTTTCCTATTCTCTAAGGAATGGAATCGCTATTTTACGTTACTCCGTGACATGCATCGTTGAAACAAACAGTACTTTCTTTAACAATAAAATATTCAAATAAGAAAAAAGGAAACGTTTAAATCAATGACACAACAGTGAAGGAACTAGGTTTTGGTTATTTGTATACTGTGTGAGTTAAGTAGCATTCTTCATCCAGCCCACAGTGTCCAAAGTAGAATATCCGGTTTGGAAAATTCGTTATTAGAAAATAAATGTTTGAGTTGTGGGATTTTGTTTTCCTGATAAGCGGTTCGTTACTGATCTATAAAACACGATTTAGATAACAGGTGTTTACTAAGGTAAGTCAGTTTTAAAGAACGTCCAGACAAATCATAATCAAGGTATCCTACCGGAAGTTGCTCAATATACATTTCTGGGTTTTATTATCAGCTGTATCCGATGAGCAGAGGCACATACTATTCTAAATGACGAAATTAGGAACAAAAGATATTAACTTTAAAGTCGCGAGTCTTTTTAGATAATGTACTAATAGTTCTTTTACTATCTTTTTTTGATTAATCTTAACAATACGAGGTTAAGAAATGCGTGTTTTTCATAAATGATACTTACATGATATATAAAAGTTATATGAAAGTTAAATGCAAAAATACAAACAAAACTGTCTCAAGCTGTGAGTTCCAGGCCAGTAAAATGTAAGGAAAGCTAGAACGATTAAATAAACAAAAACAAATAAACAAAAACAAATAAACAAAAACAAATAACTGTAAAAACAGTGACTTTTTACCGATGTAACTGATGATTGTTTCCTCACTCGAGCGCGCTCCAAATACAGAGGTTTTATTAGTGATCGAACGCACCCTGACGTGGCTGTCACACGTGCAGCCATTTCTAGCATGTTGTATCTGGGTGTTGATGAATGACCACTGGTCATGCATGCTGGCCTTTACATCTGACATGTCCTGACATCCTTCGCTAGCAAGTTAACGTTGTTGACCAGTAATATACACTGACCAGACCAACCCGGGTGGACAGGCCGATACGACTAATTGTTGACCCCTGGTCGGATCGTAACCCTTCATCTCAATCTACGATCTTTACTGATTACCCATAATTCTCTCGTGACCGAGTGCGCCATCTTATATCTCTGATCAATCCCAGAGTAGCCAGGTTTGGGACCACAGACCATTTGCTTTACGAAGTCCATCGTCCATCTGTCCGGTACTGACCAGCGTTTCTCTGTTTTATGTCCGGTTGTCAGAGTCACTATGAATTTCGTGATCAATATTAATTTCCTTTTGTATTGATATATGATTCACAAACACACAAAAAAACACTTGCAGTATAAAAGGCTCTTGAAATGCTTTTGTAACTGCAAATCTTTGGTTTTTCGCTGGTTCATTATTAGGCGGATATACACAAATGTTATAACTCGGGGAAATAATTTTAGCGACTGTTTGTTGATGTAAGTCCTTAGAAATAACAAGTATTTGCACTGGGATTTTTTTGCGGAAAAATATATGAACTTCGAAACAATAACGACAATTTCATCAAACTGCGCTAAATACTAGTTTTAAAGAATGCACACAAGTATTTGTGAATAAGATTCGTTCATTATAACGGCAAAAATAAAGTACTCTCGAAATATGCCTGATTTTGGGAGCACAATTATTGCTACATTTATAGCAGTATATTTAAGGTTAATCGCACTGCTTGACTCATTATATCCAGAGTTGTCGCCGTTGAAAATATAATTCCATTTCCGGTTTAGATCATTGTATTTTTGTATCATCCCGTTACAAATTCAAACATTATTTGGTCATTAAAAAGTGTGTTCATATTACCAATGACTTTATTCTTTACAACCTTTAAAAAATCTTGCCATTTTCTTCACATCATTTATTCCTTGAGTGATACTGATTTTTGCGCACATATTTATATTAAGTACCCTTAGCAAATTTAATTTCACACAAAAAACGTTTTGATACACATTATCTAAGAAAAAGCCAGGTTGAAGAAACCCAAAATAACGTCATCGCAAATAAGTGGAGAAATATGGGTTCGCCGCCAAATCAAGTGCTCTCAAAATATAGGTAACGTTCAGAACCAATCGGATCAAATACTCATTCAAAATAGACTTGCCAAGGTTCCTTCACTTTGAACTCTTCAGTATTGGAAGTAAAATTGAGCACTTATTCTTCGGGCAAGACGATCGTAAACTTTTGTTTACAACACCACACTGTTCCTCTGGTTGTTTTCCTTCATGACTGATGCGATGTTATTAAATGTGAAAGCGTTCTTTGGCTAATTAGTATAATTTTCCGATAAAATTCCAAATCAAGACAAAATACCGACATTCTTCCGTGTTGGTCAGCTATCGTCAGGAAGTGGACGTGATGACCGATACGGTCCGTCCTATGGGACGCGATGGGGAGGAGGATAGGGCCGCCCTGTGGTCAGTAATTAGGGGTTGTAAGGGGACAGAGAGGCTGGTGACCAACGCTGGATAGGAAGGAGACAGTTGGTTAACTGGTGACTCAGTCAACACTGCAAATTGAATTTGACATCTCCTAACAAGAAAGAAGGCTTTGTAACAGACGAGAAAATTAGGGAATAGTAGGCAAGATCATTCCATTAACACCATTTTCTACGGGTGACGTTAAACCAGTTTTCATTTTTTCCGGACCTTGAAGAACGTTTTATATTACATAGACAAATTGTTTACACCTTTTTGTTGTTTATTGAAAAATCAATTACGACGACATATTTAAGACAGAATATTTTAGTTCTCTGCCTAACCAACCGCCTTAAATCTGCTTAGGGAATTTAATACGATACAAATACAGTGACCTCTTCATCCTTTTCATCCTTGTCATCGTCGTCATCGTCGTCGTCGTAATTTCATCGTCATCCTCGCTGTCGTCCTCTGCGTCACCTTTCTCATCTTGTCCTCGTTATAGTTTTCCTTGTCCCTTTAAACGTCCTATTCCGCTCTTATCTAAAATTTTGTTTAATAATTAGCATTTTTTATCTTCTTACTTCTTAAATAACATTGTTCTTCATTTAACATAATGTATGTGAAATAATTTTACATTAGGATTTTCCAAACACGCTTGGAAAACGGACGAATCGTTGACAAAAACACATAACTCGTTATCATATTTGTCTTTCGTATATTTCCTACGAACAAGATTTTCATGCGTATGACAATAAATATGTACTGTTTTATCTCCGTATAACCATAATTGACCTGGACAGGCTGAGGAAAAAAAGCATGCGTGCTCCTTATTCTTCAGTCTTATCCCCGAAGTACCATCAAAGACAATAAAAATAAAATTAGAATGAAAATATGGCTGGGTATGTACGATACCAGTTAATCCAAATCTCCCTTACTTAGCCATAAAACTTGATGTATTTTTCTTCATTTCGGGGAAACACGGTCGATTCCTGTGGTTCTGGTCTGTAGAAGATTGATATTTTGGCTCAAATGGAAACCCTCTTGTCTCCGAGGATTTCTGATGCATATCAAAATTGTGTGGCTGCCACAAAGGTCAGAGAAACGCTTTGCGTTATCTTTCCAATCGTTATGACGTTTCAAGACTTTTTATGATCAAGACTTTTTAAGCCTGCCATCGGAGAACCGGGATGAAACGTTTCATATCGGCTACCCGGTTTAAACAAGAGGTCAGATGGGCTTGTATGATTCACCTTGAATTAGATGGCAGATATTTTAATTTCTCGTTGACTCATACCATTACATTTAGTCAGAACAATTATATAGACAGTAGTATATATTTTTGTTAAAATTGACAGATTGTTTACCAATCCAAGAATATGACGGCTATTTTTGATTTCGAATCGACAGCCCCCCCCCCCCCCCCCCTCCTCTCCCTTTGTGTTGTAGAGTATACCTCTTTTGTATTGTTGTATTCAATTTGTTGTTATGTTAACTATGTTGTGCTGTGTTGTTAGAACTATAGCATCACTTTACAGAAGTTAAACTTCAAGTGGTTTTTTTTAACTTTTAAAATAATCATTGTGAGTCATATTTGGCACTGCATGATTCTACAGCTCCGTACGACACGTCAGTTAGCCGGGGGAAAGGGGGGAAAATAAAAATTACAATTTTAAAAGTATCCATATTCCTTGGAATAAAAATTATTTCACAAAACATGTCAACTACCAGAAAATTCTATGACATCCAAAGCGCTATACCCTGGTTTTAAGACCTGTGCAGTGTTATGGAAATCGCTAATCCCTCGTATCAAGACCCATCGATCCATTTCTTCTGAAGAACGGATCTCTTAATGCGCATGGGCGGACACATGCCAATTACCCACAATTCAAGAGGAAAGTTTTCTTTTGCCCGCTCAAATTTGTCATTTATTCTGAACGTGACAGTCGCCTTTGGTCCTGATTCAGTCACAGACTTGTACTGTTCGATACAGTTCGCCCATACTACAATCTCAAGAAGACAAAAAAAGGTCGGGAAACTAAAAACGTCTTTTATAAATCACAATTTAGATGGTTGATTTAATCTATCACTCGAATTTCAGAAAGTGCTATCTCGTTTTTCCTCACATCGGCGCCACCTGTCCTTCAATATTTCAAAACAATGTATGAAATTTTATGTAATACAATATTTTTGTCATTTATGACCGAAAAAAATAGCGTCACATATGTTTTTTCGTCATACAGAAAAAAACTGCAATGTTTTTGAATTATTCATTTCAGAGTTTTCAAAATTAAGTATAAATCTTCAAGTGCAATAATTTCGATGCATTGGACATACAGATATGGATATGAATTTACAATGGACAGAAATTGACATGTTCACCGTTGTCGGAAGAATCTCTGCTACGGGCAAGCTATTCTTTATATCAAATCTCTCGTGTGATTGATGTTAGTCTCAAGATTGCGTATTAGGTTTACAGATAAAATGGAACTAGGAAAACGTTGTCTGCCGAAGTGGTGCGGACAAAATATTTTGGAACAAGTTCTGGCTCTGGTTTCACAGGCTAAACTTCATTTTACAGTTCTGTTTTAAGTAAGAATTTATGTATTTTCTACCTCGATCGTCTTACAAATTTGTTTGAATTCTGATGATAAGACATTTAACGTCATTATTGGAAATGATAATTTGAACTTAATTAAAACTTCACCTGCATGTTTTCTGTTTGATTTTTTGTTTGTTTTTTGTTTGTTTTCAGAACTACAATAAAACAAACAAACAAACAAACAAAACAACAGCAAACAAATATAAAACGGCACAAGTTACAAACTTAGGAGCTTGTAACCTTAAGAACAAATCTTTGAACTATGACCAGTAAAAACTGAAGCAACTAGAAGAAAGCATGGCCCCAAAGTCGACCGAGACTAAATTAATTACTTTTCATTTTTCTTAATTCCTTATTCAAATGTGATATTTACTGATAAATTAAATGTAAAAGTATTGTGAAAGTATTTCATTTATTTTTGAAATTTGGATTTCATACTAAACTATTTCAAGATTTTAGATTTTGGTTGACGAAAGTTAGTTGATTTTGATAATAGAAACATCTCAAATCTCAACAGAGAAAATATTTTCATAATTCCATCAATTATTACCGGTGTGCTTCCGGAAGCGAGTTATTTCGAGTTTATTGATATTTGAACTTCGGAAAATTAATGAAATATAACACTTATAAATGCTAAGATAAAATATAATATGATTATACGTGATTTACATGTATACTCTCCCGTCTGCACTACACTCTTTCCGAGTTCGAGTAAACATATTTTGAGATATTTTCTCTTTTACTTTCAGTTTAATGTGCTGCAAATATTATATGGATCAGGCTATTTTTCGAGTAATCATAATTATACCATAATACAAAATATCATTAAACGTACGCATATTTTGCTTCTGTTTTAACATCCCCAGTGCCAAGGATTTAAAGCGGAAGGATATTCCTCTAACATCTTTTAAACTGAAATTATTAAAAGTCTTCATAATGTGTTTCGATTGAAATGAAAAATACAACTTAGACACAGGTCTCAAATCGTTAGAAGAATAACTGATAATGTCGATATGACGTAACAGTCACAAGCGCGTTAAAGATTCTGATCAAAATCCTATTACTTTTTGGTGTTAAAGTAGGCTCATTTCAATGTAACAAAGTAGAAAATTTGAAAATCCGATTGAAAGAGGTCAAAATCTGTTGTTTTTTTTCTGACGCCGGTAAAGCGGTGAACAGGTAAAGCAGATACCACATCTGAAAACAAGTAACTCGCCATAGTCTCTCCGATATAACCCCAAGATCTATCGATATAAATACCTCTCCTTCATAACACTGTAAATCAGATGAATTTCTAGTAACATTTGTCCTAAATAACGCCATTTCTACATTGTAGGATGTCTGTTCCCCTAGTAACACTTTCCTATATAACTCCGTTACTAAGATGTTCGTTCCCCTAGTAACACTTTCCTATATAATTCCGTTACTAAGATGTCCGTTCCCCTAAGCTAGTAACACTTTCCTATTTAACTCCGTTACTAAGGTGTCCGTTCCCCTAGTAACACTTTCCTATATAATTCCGTTACTAAGATGTCCGTTCCCCTAAGCTAGTAACACTTTCCTATTTAACTCCGTTACTAAGGTGTCCGTTCCCCTAGTAACACTTTCCTATATAACTCTGTTACTAAGATGTCCGTTCCCCTAGTAACACTTTCCTATATAATTCAGTTACTAAGATGTCCGTTCCCCTAGTAACACTTTCCTATTAAACTCCGTTACTAAGTTGTCTCTTCCCCTAGTAACACTTTCCTATATAATTCCGTTACTAAGATGTCCGTTCCCCTAGTAACACTTTCCTATTAAACTCCGTTACTAAGTTGTCTCTTCCCCTAGTAACACTTTCCTATTTTACTCCGTTAGTAAGGTGTCCGTTCCCCTAGTAAAGATGAATTTCTAGTAACATTTGTCCTAAATAACGCCATTTCTACATTGTAAGATGTCTGTTCCCCTAGTAACACTTTCCTATATAACTCCGTTCCTAAGATGTCCGTTCCCCTAGTAACACTTTCCTATTTAACACCGTTACTAAGATGTCCGTTCCCCAAGTAACACTTTCCTATTTAACTCCGTTACTAAGAAGTCCGTTCCCCTAGTAACACTTTCCTATATAACTCTGTTACTAAGATGTCCGTTCCCCTAGTAACACTTTCCTATATAACTCCGTTACTAAGGTGTTCGTTCCCCTAGTAACACTTTCCTATATAATTCCGTTACTAAGATGTCCGTTCCCCTAAGCTAGTAACACTTTCCTATTTAACTCCGTTACTAAGTTGTCTCTTCCCCTAGTAACACTTTCCTATATAACTCCGTTACTAAGTTGTCTCTTCCCCTAGTAACACTTTCCTATTTTACTCCGTTAGTAAGGTGTCCGTTCCCCTAGTAACACTTTCCTATATAACTCCGTTACTAAGTTGTCTCTTCCCCTAGTAACACTTTCCTATTTTACTCCGTTAGTAAGGTGTCCGTTCCCCTAGTAACACTTTCCTATATAATTCCGTTACTAAGATGTCCGTTCCCCTAAGCTAGTAACACTTTCCTATTTAACTCCGTTACTAAGATGCCCGTTCCCCTAGTAACACTTTCCTATATAATTCCGTTACTAAGATGTCCGTTCCCCTAGTAACACTTTCCTATATAATTCAGTTACTAAGATGTCCGTTCCCCTAGTAACACTTTCCTATTTAACTCCGTTACTAAGGTGTCCGTTCCCCTAGTAACACTTTCCTATATAACTCTGTTACTAAGATGTCCGTTCCCCTAGTAACACTTTCCTATTAAACTCCGTTACTAAGTTGTCTCTTCCCCTAGTAACACTTTCCTATTTTACTCCGTTAGTAAGGTGTCCGTTCCCCTAGTAAAGATGAATTTCTAGTAACATTTGTCCTAAATAACGCCATTTCTACGTTGTAGGATGTCTGTTCCCCTAGTAACACTTTCGTATATAACTCCGTTACTAAGGTGTCTGTTCCCCTAGTAACCCTTTCCTATATAACTCCGTTACTAAGAAGTCCGTTTCCCTAGTAAAACTTTCCTATTTAACTCCGTTACTAAGAAGTCCGTTCCCCTAGTAACACTTTCCTATATAACTCCGTTACTAAGATGTCCGTTCCCCAAGTAACACTTTCCTATATAACTCCGTTACTAAGAAGTCCGTTCCCCTAGTAAAACTTTCCTATTTAACTCCGTTACTAAGATGTCCGTTCTCTTAGTATAACACTTTTCTATATAACTCCGTTACTAAGATGTTCGTTCCCCTAGTAACACTTTCCTGTTTTACTCCGTTACTAAGATGTCTGTTCCTTAGTAACACTTTCCTATATAACTCCGTTACTAGGTGTCCGGTCCCCTAGTAACACTTTCCTATATAATTCCGTTACTAAGATGTCCGTTCCCCAAGTAACACTTTCCTATATAACTCCGTTACTAGGTGTCCGGTCCCCTAGTAACACTTTCCTATATAACTCCGTTACTAGGTGTCCGGTCCCCTAGTAACACTTTCCTATTTTACGCCGTTACTAAGGTGTCCGTTCCCCTAGTAACACTTTCCTATTTTACTCCGTTACTAAGATGTCTGTTCCTTAGTAACATTTCCTATTTAACGCAGATGACTCCTCCCCGAGTAACGTCTTTCCTATAACGATTAGGGGAAGCCAAGCCCTCGGTAAAACGCCGATATTACGCCGTAAGGTGTAGATTTCTACGGTAACATCAATATATCAGATAAACAGTCGAAATCTGCCCTACCTAACGTGTCCTCGCATCCGTCGATCAAATATTTCTTTCTGCTGTCACCTTAATCCGCTACTTTATTTCGTTTTTCAATTTCCTTTTGCTCCAGTCGTGTTTTTATCGAATTCTTGTCTTCCGGTTGTTGATTTGTTCTATGGTTGAGCACCAAGTATTGATACACGGGGTGTTTGTTTCTATACTAAATCTCCTAGAGGCCCTGCCCCTCAGCGTCCTCGGGGAGAGGGTCAGCCCCTCCATGTGTACAATTTGAAACCCCAACCACCTAGAGATGCTTACTGTTAAAAGATACCCCAGATAAAAGTGAACTTGGGTTTTTATTTTCTAAATTTTGAAATTAAGCATTAAATATGTACTAATTGATATTCGAATTCAGGTAGAAAACGCCCGTATTTCTGTAAAATTGAACTAACTATCTTTATTTTGAAATTGTTGAGACCGAACACGTTTGAAGCTCGTTTTGGCTTAAGTGCATTTGTGATGGTCTATTTGTGTTGGATTCTGAAAATACCGAGAAAATTTAACCGTATTAATAATTTCAGACTTGACAAACAAGACATTTTGTAAGTTTTGTTCAATAATTACATACAATGAGTTAATCCGGCATCAAAGCTAATAAATAAAAAAATATATATATATACAACATTTGATATAGCGCCCTGTCTAGCTAACCTAAGCCACTCTAAAGCGCTTTACAGTACATAGATATACAATCTTATACAGTCAATACAATTAGCATATATATATTAATCAATACAATATTAAGGAATTCGCAGGAGCTGCCTAATTAGGCGCTAACTACTAGTCCTATGCCACCTGGCTAATATCTCCCTATGTGTGTATGCCTGCGTGTGTGCTGGAGATGTATTGTGTTCTGTTCTGTTTGTAGTGGGACCGTGCTTCCAACGGTATCATTTACAGTGCCACCTCACTTGAATGCTATAGCAAAGATACCGCAACATCCACTATCTAGTACTCCAGACCATTTTATACTGGGTTGTTGCAGTTGTCTTCACTTCATCGGTACTATATTACTAATCAACTTCACGGTCACATTTATCCTGTGTGTAAGTTGACATACATGTATTACGAATTAATTATAGTTGTCATAAACAAAACCAGTCATCGGATAGAAAAACATAACCATCGTCGTTGTAGTCATCCTTACCACCATTTCAGGATAACAGAATATTGAGTTTAATAGATATTGAATTCTTTCGTGTGTTTTGAAATGTACGAATCTATCGTGTGATATGGCCCCACGTTCCTGAACTTACAGAAAATTTCTTGATTTTTCCAGCAAGAAAGCATTATTGGAGTTGAGACAAATTCAGGAACGAATAGCACTTTTTACGACATCAAGAATGCCTTCCAATAGACATATCAAGCTAAGTAATATTCTTTAATTTACAGAGCGTTTGATAAGCTTGGGCTAGATCTGACAGGCCGATGGAAGATCAGCAGCTACTTTGAACTGATACCTGGGAAAAGATATCAGTCACGTGCCATTTTCTCGCTATTCTTCCTGTTATAACCCGACTAGTCTCCATACAGTGTTGAGTTTTAATTCAGGATACCTGTCCCACCGCAGGCAACACACAAGGAATTTTCACTGCAGTTTTTATATAATGACAGTCACCTCCATTTAATTTCGCTTCGAATTTATTGAAATGTGGCACGGTGTTGGTACCGAGTGACATTGGCCAGGTAGCGCAGTAGCTAGGTTAAAGAGACAGTATAATAATGCGAGGTTCAGGGCTGGAAACCTGGTCTGGCCATGGTGTATGTTTACATTACAATATTATTAATAGTCTGTCTGATTCTATCTTTGATTTTTTTACTCTGAAAATGGTTTATCAATGGCTCAGTAATGGTACAAATCAAGTTTCCAATGTACATGGTAGCGGGTTGTTTTGGCGTTGTCTTGGGGATCCTTAACGTTATTAACACAATAAGATCATACAGGATTACACGACCGAACAAAAGTCCCACTACAGCGTGCAAAGAGGGACAACTCTTAAATCTACAAGTGACCGAGTCAATATCCTGAGTCTTTCGTAAAACTATATTTAGCCTTTTTTAGACATTTCAACTTTACTGTATTTTGCATCCAAACAACGTTAAGCTGATCGAACGGCTGAAAATTAACACAATAGAAATAAAGATGTTTTGAACTATTGAAGACACAATGTAACTAAGAAATGTACAATTAAATGTTACTGGAAGAGGCCCATATAGAGCAAAAGTCGAAACTCATAAGAGGGAAAAACTCATTGGTGGATTATACTTGTCACGTGATGCTGAATTTCATTTATCTGTTTTGTTTAAACCAAAGTTTATTTCAGTTTATTTCATGTTATACATAATATACATAAGTACAGGATTCAGAAAAAGTATATAAATACTTATATCACGGAATTAGATTAGATTGCTATCTAAGTCCGTGTTTATATGAAACTGTCTCCTTAAATACTGACAAGCGGACGACAACACTACAAAGCTAAACAACATCGTAAGAATACAATGTGTAATAAAGGACAAACTAAAACTATAAGAGAGAGAGAGAGAGAGAGAGAGAGAGAGAGAGAGAGAGAATTAAGAACCTACCACTGTCTTCAATTTTTCTGTGCTGATTTAAATACATGGATGTTTTCCCAAAAAGACAAATTTGAACTGCCAGTTTATAGTAAGTCTAAGATTATAATACCATACACATATTACTAACAATTGCCTTTCTCTTTCATATTGATTACATTCGAAAAATAATGAAATTAATTTTCATAATGATTTCCACACATAAATATAATGAGGAGCAAAATTAAGATGAGAGTAAAAAAAAAAATTGAATTGCGATTGGTGTAAAAATAGAAAGTGAATTGCCTTACGATAACTCCATGAATAAGTTATTTTCTTCATTAATGAAAGCCTGACCAAACTTACGATGTACATTATGCCTCTTGAGAGAACAACATCTGTATGCTTTAGTGTAGAAGATACTCAGATGTTGCTCTCTATGTTGCTTAAGAAATACTCTGATCTGCCCCAAGCATACCATACTCAAGCTTGCGAACGCAATTTTAGTTGTCGTTATTTAGTGAAATCACCTTAATAAACTCCAACATAAGACACAATGAATTGTCTGTTAAAGGAAATGTGTGTTCTTTAATTTAGCTAAAGCATGCCACCCCTAAAGGGTCAAGGCCGTCTAGAGCATCAAACGTTTCTGTTACATGCGGTAACAATGTTTTGATTTCTTAATTTCTGTTGTACTTGCCGTTAACTTCCATCGATTTCCTTCCCTTCCGTGTCATCGCCATTGAAACAAACGCTATTTTCCTGTGTCTCGTCCCTACATCGTGTCTGATGCCCTTGTTCCGAAGTGTATAACTAATTCCGTTTGGTCTTCGGTGTTTTGTATGGTGACCGAAATGACGAACTTCAATTGACGATTTAATGGGAGGAAGACGTGGATATTTTGTTTTCTATTCTATGGTCGACTTCACATCGTTGAAGTTAAGAATTCATCTCCTTATTTTCAAGGTTAAACCATAAAGTGTGTAATTGATAGTAGAGAAAACAATACATATACAGCACTGTATTGTGTTATTCCGTCTTTGCGTATTGCAGAGTTATCTTCTCTTGCGAGCAGGTATTGATTGTTACGTCACATGTTTGTTAGAGTAACGTCATCAATTTTTGAGAAAACGACGTAATTTTCTCGCACAAACCAATGACGTAACAATCAATACCTGCTCCCAAGAGAAGATAACTCTGCAATACGCAAAGACGGAATACGCAGAAAGGAATCACCTGTACTATTTTCTTTATCTAACGTCGTGTTCATTGTCAACAACAAACATAAGCTCTGTAGAGTCGCAATGTCGTCCGTTTAGGCCATCATTTTAGCAGTGAAACAATAATCAATTTTTAACTCTAATTGAATTGAATTATATATTAAAACTAACTCGAGTTAAACGGTTGAACCGTTGAACGTTAAGCTCTGCTTTGATACCGCTTAATACGTATCTTCAATAACAAAATGAAGTACAATGATAATGTAAATATTATTGTGGGTTCACATTTAGGTAGCAGTAAACACTGGACATGGGTAATGGTACATTTATATATTGAAAATGACCAAATGGGTTTCATATTAAAACAAAATGTATTTGGTTTGAGAATAGACTTTTTTGGTCATTCACAAATATGTGTCTGCACAATAAAAGCTAGCTTTACATGTGGTATATTTAGGCTATATTTGCACTCAGCATATGGGTATGTATAGTGAAAACTCACCTAACCTAAACCTAAATGTGAGTATTTCTGTTACCGATTAGTTGGTATCTGCTAGATCCATACTCTGGAATAGCTTCAGTTTTGCATTTTTGGCGTTTTCTTAATGGCGTAACCGTGGTTTCTAAAAGTCTTAAATCTGGTAAAAAAGGGCGTTTTGAAAAAATAAATTGCTCCTTAATAAATACTTTTATAATGTGGTAAATAAAGTTTTATTAAGAAGCGATTTTGATTGTTAATTCCTTATTTTAGACTTATTACTGATTTATTATGAACGCTTGGACATTCATCTTGTTTAAAGATTTATTTTGAAAACAGATCTTATATTAATTAATTGGCCTGTTATTGGGGAAATTATAGCAATATCGCACTCTTTTAATTGATGTAGGATATATATGCATTCAAAATGTGGTCTCTAACTTCATTATTCAATTCAATTAGATATGTCATACTGTAGACAAACATGTTCAATTTATCGTGCAAGGTGGAAATTAATTATATCGTGGCATGCATTGATCTCCCTCATGAATCTTGTGGTATTGTGTACAAGTGTTTTGTTCTTTATCGGTTGGTGGAACTAAATTAAAAGGAATAGCCTGGTTGACGGTCGAACCGAATTAGAAGGAACAGCCTGGTTGACAGTCAAACTGAATTAGAAGGAACAGCCTGGTCGAACCGAATTAGAAGGAACAGCCAGGTTGACGGTCGAACCGAATTAGGAGGAACAGCCTGGTTGACGGTCGAACCGAATTAGAAGGAACAGCCTGGTTGACGGTCGAACTGAATTAGAAGGAACAGCCTGGTCGAACCGTATTAGAAGGAACAGCCAGGTTGACGGTCGAACCGAATTAGAAGGAACAGCCAGGTTGACGGTCAAACCGTATTAGTAGGAACAGCCTGGTTGCCGGTCGAACCGAATTAGAGGGGAACAGCCTGATTGACGGTCGAACCGAATTAGAAGGAACAGCCAGGTTGACGGTCGAACCGAATTAGAAGGAACAGCCAGGTTGACGGTCAAACCGTATTAGTAGGAACAGCCTGGTTGCCGGTCGAACCGAATTAGAGGGGAACAGCCTGATTGACGGTCGAACCGAATTAGAAGGAACAGCCAGGTTGACGGTCGAACCGAATTAGAAGGAACAGCCAGGTTGACGGTCAAACCGTATTAG